>NW_019416216.1:131321-166032 GCF_000390285.2 Anoplophora glabripennis | reverse complement strand
TTTTAAAAAAAAATGAAAATTAATCAAGATAAATTTTGTTTTTATCTTGTAGTCTCAACGTTGGCTCACTTAGCTCTGTTAGGCCTCAATCTGCCTACTCCTAACAGAATAATGCTAAGTTCGTTACTAGTGTGTTGACTAAAAAAGTCTTAATACTAATTTCTTAAAATTAATGGAAAATAGATTCACTTCTGTTAGCAATGTAATTATAGGACTTAGGAAAGGACTTACTTTTTGGAAATACAGCAGAGCCTTGGCGTAGACAACAGGTTTCCTGAAGTTGAGTCTTCCGTGCAGTGTTTCTTCGTGAGGTCCTTTTCCGGAAATTGGGGCTCTAGGAACTTGAAGAATACAGCAGCTATGAACAGGTTCTTCTTGTTCTTCAACTAGAATGGCCTCTGGTACAAAATCCGGTTCCGACTGCGCCAGTTATTGGGTCGTTGTCTACAGGAAGCTGCGGCTAGTTGACCAACCCCTAGCAGTTCTGATTCGATGAATTTCGACAGCACTAACCGTAGATAACTTGAAATTACAACAATTTTGGAAGATAACACTTTTATTCGTCTTAATTACAGCGTTGGTGAAGTTGAATCTATAATCGTCCTTCTGAGCGGCTGGTTGGGTATTTATACTATTTATTATCAGCTAGCAACTCAGCAGGCGATTTTCCATTGTCAGCAGAATAATAATAGAAACTTATAAGTAAAGAATTGTTATAAAGCAATATATGAATAATGTGAAAATATATATACAGGGTGTTCGGATAACATGTAATTGTACTTTTGATTGCAATAACTGCAACAGACACAATTTCGATTTATTTAAGATCGTATACTATTATGACCAAAAATGTATTAATTGGATAACATTCTAGTATATGTTAGGATTATTTTCTCAAGCACAAACTACTTTTTTCTACTTTATTCTTAAGGATTTGTAATCGTTATATGATTCAAATTAAAAGAACAATTGGACAAACCATTATCCTCGCTTAACAAAATATTATCTAGTTCCTTTAGTTTACTTTATGCATTATTGTCTTCATTTTTTTGTGCAGACTTCCATTTAATACTACTTTTTTTCCTAAGTATGTTAAACATTTTTCATTTTACCTTTTTTTCGGTCTAATTATCCAGCATATAACTTTAAATGGGGTACTGGTTACGGCTCACTGAATTTTATAAGAGTATATAATTTTTGTGTCTTTTCTTCTAGAATTCCTTCTATTTTCAATATTTTTGAAATGTTCTATCAATAAAATTTTCAATAGCATAAACATTATAATTTTTCTACTTAACAAAGCCAATAAACGTACGATATATTATCCTTCCCCTCTTCCCTATCCCCTATCAAAATAAATACCTAAGTCAACTGCATCAAATACATAATAATATACAGGGTGGCCAAATGAAGACGAAACAGAGCCACTTTCAGGAACTGCGTCAAGATTGTAGAAAAGCGCTCAGATCCGTCGATTTTATATTAAAGGGATTCTTTGCTGGTATTTTTGACTCCGCCACTTTCAGCCCCAAGCATCAACCTAAAATATTTAAATGACATTGAGGGTTGAGTAATATTTCTTTTGAAAGCTCTTACAATTCTCTTTACAACAGACTTTAAATTTTATAATTCCGCCCAATACTTATTAAGAATTATGATTTTAAAGTTGAAACTTATGTAGAAACAATTAGTAACGGTAAAAATGTCAGTCATTCGAGTTAAGTACGCCAATGGTATAAATTTAGTATTTCTTGCGTTACATTGTTTTTTGGCGATTTGTTATCACTTTCGTAAAAAAACACAATTGTAAAAAACAGAAATTAATGCTATACACACACAATGAACGTAAAATTAGTGGATTCCAAATTATTTTCTAGTATTATTTGGAAGCGGTGGTTGGTAGTTTATTTAATTGTGTTTTTGAAAATTAAACACCATAGTTTATTCCATTGGGGAAAGGGTAGATATCATTTCGCTTTACTTTATGAACAATAAATGTGCGAATAGAACAGCTCAGCTATTTAATGAACAACATCAAGATCGACATGTCAGGAGGAAGTATGTTCTAGAGATAGTAAAAAAATTTCAAGAGACAGGGAACGTAGCCAATAAAAAACGAGAAATTGAAAAACTTATAGTTAATGAAACTAGTGAAGTTGCAGTGACAAGTTCATCATGATCCTACATTAAGTACGAGGCAGCGGGCATCTGTGTCTGGGATCGAACTAGCATACAAACCATTTTGAAGAATAATAAATTCCATCCATACAAAATACATTTAGTCCAGGAACTTCATGAGGATGATTTTGACCGCCGTTTGCAATTTTGCAAAGTAATGAGTGAGCGAGCAGGGAACGATCCACAGTTCCTTTTTAACATCTGTTTTTCTGGTGAATGCAGTTTTTTCTTGAACGGGACGGTAAATCGTCACAATTGCCGCTATTGCTCCAATTCAAACCCAAGAGTTTTTCACGAGGTGCATACACAGCAACCGGAAAATTAAATGTATGGGCTGGAATTTTCGGTAACCAGCTGATGGGTTCTTTTTTTCTACCTGGTAGTTTGACTGGTCAAATGTATTTGCAATTCCTGGAAGACGCTATTAACCCTGCCTTGACTGATATTATTGAAAATGTTCCACTGTATGATGAAGATCATTTGATTTTTCAACAGGACGGCGCTCCTCCGCACTATGCGTTAATTGGCCGTCAGTTTTTGGACCAAGAAGGAATTGGAAAAGAGGCAGCATTGAGTGGCCTCCACGATCACCGGATTTATCGCCACTTGATTTCTTTTTGTGGGGATACCTAAAAAGTAAAATCTATAAAACACAACCAGCGTCGCTGGATGATTTGCGAAAGAATCGTCGATGAATGCCGTCGAATCACTCCGGAAATGCTTCGGAACGTGCGCGAACAAAATCTTTATTCTTGTACGGAAGCGGGCGGTCATCAGTTTGAACATTTAATCAACTAAGTAGTAAGTAAACAACTAAACATAATTTAAATTGTAATATGTAATTTTTTTTCAAATTATTGGGTGGAATTACAAAATATAAAGTCTGCTGTAAAGAGAATTGTAAGAGCTTTCAAAAGAAATATCACTCAACCCCCAATGCCATTTAAATATTTTGGAGTGATACTTACCCTTGCTTGGGGGTGAAAGTGGCGGAGTCAAAAATACCATCAAAGAATGTCCCCCTTTAATCTAAAATCGATGGGTCTGAGCGTTTTTCTACAATTTTGACGCAGTTCCTGAAAATGGTTCTGTTTCGTTTTCATTTGACCACCCTGTATAAGTATTCTTACTTCGGAAAGTATTATTAAAATGAAGAAGGAACATATGGATAGTGTGCTTATTTCACATCAAATTTATGTTAGAGAATGTCACTTCTGGTATACCTACTGTTACTAACCGGTACTGGTAATATTATACAATTACCTACTTTATTTAAATTGTTAAACTCGTTTCAAAATATTTTTAATTCATGTACGTCTTGCCTAGTGCTAGGAAAAATAATTTTATAACCGAAGGAACTTAAATGTAGAGACTGAAACTATTTTATTAAGAAATATAATTTCGGAATTGTGGAGAAACTGCATTATTATTATTATTATGATATATTTTAATTAATTTAATAAACTGAAGATAACACAGAATGCATTATTGTTACTAGTATGCAATAATGTGAGAGCATTGTTATGTAATGGTTAGAATTAATAAATAATGCGAAATAATGGTAAACCAGTAAATCGGCATAAATTAAGCTGAGAAAATAAAAACGAAAGCGTTTTAATTAAATAAAGTTAGTCGTAATAATTGTAACGTTTGCGTAACGTCGTTGTCTTGAATAGAAATCTATTGTTGGGTATTGGAAAGGAATCCAGGTCTTCTTTTCCTTATTTAACGATCTAATTAATATTATAACGCTCAGGTGAATATTCTACTGAGAAATTTGATATACTTCACATAACACAGAGGTAACCCAAACCTCTCTGAAGTTTTTAGCTTACTCAGAAATTTCGAACATAGAGTTTCGGGAACTGAAACCGTTCCTTATTACCTATGATTTTCATAGGCTCTGTCTAAAAATGTAGGTATATACAATTAGGAGTACCAAGGTGAATCCATCCTACTCGACCACCTGCTTACTGTACCTGAAAGCATGCAGATGTGCTCTACATGCTCACTGATGTTAGAATTTAGCCTTGTTACTTTTTAATTTCTTATTGGGTGCCCATGTCCTGTTTCCAGCATGTACATACCAGAACTATCAATCAGTTTCAGCGTACATATATATTTATAATTTAATTTTGTTGTATTATGTAAAATTCCATGAATTGATGGATGAATGTAGCTTTGACAGACACATACCTGCCTCAAACCATAAAACATTTAAATTCATTATTTGGTTGTATTTCAGTAAATGTGCCATAGAAAAACAGTTAATTTAGAATTTGTTTCTATACTGGGTGTCTTTTCAAGTCGGATTTTCAGTTTAAAAAACCCAGATTTCGGAGATTTTTTTACTCGGAGGTTCTTGTCGGGTTAGAAAGAAAGTCTGAACTTAAGAACACCCAGTACAACTTGTCCAACAATTTGACCTTTGGTTTCGATATAAAGAGTTTGAGTTTAAAAATATGGCACAACATAACACCACTCGGCCTTTTTGACTCTGATAGTGTTTTCTGACATAATTTTTCGTGACAGACAAGAGAACTCACGTTAATTAGGCACACTGACTCTTCGGAGGCTAAGAGACTCACTTTAGTCAAGAACTTGAATTGTGAGAGGCAATATGACTTACGTAATTAAGAACTCAGATCCTTGAGAGGCCAGGCAACTCACGATAGTCAAGCACATTAATCATGAGAAGAGGACTCACGTTAATCAAGCACCCATAATCTTGAGAAGCCAGGAGACTCACGTTAATCAAACACTTGAGTCGAACGAAGCAAGCACCTCGAATCTAGAGAGGCCATGGGACCCACGTTAGTTAAGCACTTAAATCGTAATAGTCAAGGGGACTCACTTTAGTCAAACACCTCAAAGGGAGAAGCGAGGGGGTTCACGTTAATCAAGCACACCGAATCTTGAGAGGCCAGGTGGCTCACATTAGTCTAGCACTTGAATCCTGGGAGGCTAAGGGATTCACTTTAGTCAGGAACTTGAACTGTGAGAGGCAATAGGACTCACGTTAATGAAGAACCCAGAATCTTGAGGGGCCAGAGTGCTCACGTTAGGCAAGCACATGAATCGTGAGAGGTAAGAGGACTCACGTTAATCAAGCACCCCGAATCTTGAGAAGCCAGGGGACTCACGTTAATCAACCACTTCAATTATGAGAGGCAAGAGGATTCACGTTATCAAATACTCCAAACGAAACAGAACCCTGTCATTTTGCCATTTTGCTGGGTATTTTGCTGAAAAATAGACCATAATGAAAATTAAAGAAAAATCAAAGTATGTAACATGTCAAAATTACTTTTTTGCGGGTTTGTGTTTAAATATCTAAAAATCCTTATTCGCTGTAGTATTTTTAAGGCTAAATTTGGATTAAGCGTGAAAAATTACGTCGGTGAAAACTATCACACTTAAAAACGCCTTTCGAATCTTTCGATATGTAGATCTGTGTTATATTTCAATTAGAAATCATTAGCATATTCTTGTTACAGTGTCTATTTATGTGTAAGCTCCATAAGTGGGAACGGCAATTATGTTTATTAAATGCAATTGTTTATAGGAGTAGTAGGTAGGATGTAGAACCACCGTCGTTACTTTTGTCCTCTTTAAAACGCTTACCTTCTTTTTGGGACGTCGAGCAAGACGAATAATAAAATTAACATTAATACAATTTGCATTAACACAAGTAGGCGTTGTATAATTCATAACTGCGTTGCGTAAGCTCAAATACTTCTCAAATTCATAAATAAATGGACAACGTGCTGGATTATAGCGAGTCCTACCAAATATAATGCAGTTGGAGTGCTTATTCATCCTGGCTTAATTTGGTCGAGATATATAAAGTCCTGGCAGCGAGTTCCTTTACTTATTGGGGATGTAAAATGGGTCCTTCATAATGAGGAACTTCTTGGCGAAATATGGTTTCTGATATTAACTTTAATTAAAATAGCAATAGAGTCGTTTTCCCAAGTGAAATTTTATGTGAAATATTAGAACAAAACGTACTTACAAAATAAATGAATTACGTTTTTTATGTCATGTAACATCATCATTTTACATTTTATAAAATATTAAAAAGTCAACAAAAGAATGATATCTTTTGTGTCTAGACATATTGCGTGTTTTTAAGCAAGAATCTCTAGGTTTTAAAAGTACAGAGAAAGCCATACAAAATTTCTTAAAACATTTATATGATCATTGGGAAATTGGAAAAAATCATTGGCCTTCTTACCGACGTAAGTAAAGCTTCTGATTTAGTTGATCACAAAGTTTTATTAACAAAATTGAATGCTTAATTTTAATTAGAAATTATTTACCTTTTTAATGTAAATAGAAGATCAGTGAACCATATACATTGATATTGCATATTGACAGTATTTGTAAACTATCATTATATTAATGCTCTTTAAATAAATTAAAATGTATTTTATAGCAGAGAAATTTTGTTATGATTTTATTATGCATATATATGTTCATCTGCTATGCTCTAGAATTATTTAACACACTGCATTGAATTTTGGGGTTCCTCAGAGCTTTGCTGGTTTGTAAAAAATATTTTAAAAGGTTTGGTGTAGGAAATTCAGATAAATTTGTCAGCGTTAATTAATTTCATATATATATATAGGGTGGTCCAGTATGGAGAATACGATTCCGATTGTTATTGCGATGGTTTCTGTTATGTTCATTATTGACACGCAGGCCAAAGTTACGAAACTTTTGATGTGTTGCAATGAAGACACGAACATTTGCAATTCTTCTGTTTTGATAACGTCTTGGACATTCACGAACTGCCGCATCCGCATTTCCATCACAAAATCCGTAAAAAAGTGAATATTTCGCACCGTTTGGAAATTTTCGTAATTAAAAAATTTTATTTTGTCATTCTGTATCTCGAAAACAAGTGGAGATAGACATATAGTTCATAAGACAAAAAAAATCTTATTTTTTGTCATACTATCACCCCCTGAATTTATGGGAGGTCTTTCTGAAACAGCCTGTATAAAGTCTTCAGGAAAAACAGTTTTAAAAAATACACCGAGAACAAACTTATAAAAAATTGTACCTATTTATGATGGAAGTTGTGTTCAAGACTTAGATTTAACAGAAATTGAACTCTCATCATTAATTAGTTTCTAACTACACTTGCAAATTGTTTGATCATTTAGTTGTCTTAAAGTTATCAGCCATCGCGAATGAATTTTTAATTCTATTCAAAGAGGAGAGACAATTAGCAAGTTACGCCGACGTGAAATTCCTGAGGTGGCATTAAATCAAGATTATACGCCGAATCGAAATGTGTACCCACGATTTAATTTATTTAAAACAGGTGCAAAAAGGAAACATGAATAATGAGAAAGTATTTCGTCTATCTACGTTTGATTTAAAGCGCTGTTCTCGCCGGACCGAACGCATGGAGAAAGTGTACCATCAGAGGAAGAAATAAATTTCGACTCACAGCCGACTAGGAAATTAATGACGCCCGTTAAATTTTCATTAAGTTTTCATTGGAATTATTATCCGGTAGTGTGACGGTTATTAGGAGTAATTTCAGATGTCGCTGGTCTTGTATTTCATCACGAATGCCATCAATAAGTCAGCACAATTTAAACGCTATTTACCAGGTACCTATGTTGGTGACATTCCATTCTCCTAAGTGTTAACCAGTTTTAAATACTTCCGATTTCTAGTAATATTTGTTTTATTTTAATATTAGGTACTCCATAAGTAGGGGCAAGATGGATATTAGTAAATAAGTTTTAGTTTTTTAATAATTTTTATTTATTTAACTCTCACATCACAATTTTCAAAAAATTCTAAAATTTTAAAAGCATATAGCAGTTTTTATAGAAATTATCAAAAAGTATTTCTTCCATCGATATTTGTGCAGGGACTAAATCATCTACAAATTATTGATTTTTACTATTTTTTTCATTATTGTTAACTTTTACTGTTATTTCTAGTATTTTTCTTATTTTCACTATTTTTAATTTATTGTCGCACTTGCACTATGCAATAGTCTAATTATGCCTAGTGATACTCAAAATTGTACCTAAAATGTGCATACAACAAATTGCGCAAATAAATAACATACAGTTGGTAGTAACTGGAGTTTTGTGTAGTTGGTAAATTAAAATTGTATTGACTATTAACACAAACTTAGAAATTGCTGTTATTTATATACAAAATTAGGTAACTACTGTCCAGTCTTTTAAACATTTTTTGTATTGCCTGAGAAACTCTAGACGACAAATTTATAAATTTGAATATTTGATTTGTTAAAAATAATTACTAAATATGGTCTCTTTAAAATTGATAACTTTTACTTCAGTTTTTTCTACAATATTATCAGTTACAAGCATTAAGTATTATAACAACCAACGTAATTGTTGTAAGAGCCAATTGTATTTTCTCTAAATTTATTGATTTGTATGTCTTCCATAATAATGAATCCATTACATAAGGCTGTAGTACAAATAGATAAAAATTGCACACCTCTGTCGACACAAGAACACTCTTTCGTCTTCAGTTCCACAGAACAGAGCAAAATAAACTGGTGTTCCAAACTGCTTTGTAGTAGACATTAGAATCGCGTCAATCATGACAATCAGGAATAAATTAAGAACACGTCAAATTCCTACAGAAAGATCAGTTATATCGTGAAAATAAAGATTTCAATTTCTAATCAAGCTTAGCTACAGTTGTCTATAGAAACCATATCTAAAGAAATATATGATACATGATAAATGCAAAAATGCCATTTATTTTCCGAACAGTGGATCATATAATATCGGGTTGCAAACTATTATAGTCCGTACGATATTTGTTGATATAGAATTCTAAGAAAATAATAAGCCAATAAAGTTCTATTATCAGAACTACTGCAACAATTTACCGCTGCATGGGAGTACCTTGAAATATTCTGCCATCGTCTTTCTAGCTCGGGTGCCAAATGCGGTTAATTTCAAGAAAGCGACTCAGAGGTCTTGTTAGGATTCAATCTCAACAATTATCGCATGGCTTATAGCAAGCGTTGACTATAGAAATAATAATAGACAAGTCAAAATTTTACATCAAGTAAAAGCATTACAATACCAACTGCATGAAGACTCAGATCCATATTCTATTCTACAAAAATATCACAAACAATATTGGAGAATAAATATTATAAATAGTTATACTGTAAGTAGGTAATGTCAAAACAGTCGTCGTTATATTAAGACATAACATTTTAGGAATAACTATTACTTAGCTAATTGTCATAGCAGTACCAGCCGACGAAAATATACTAAAAAAATACTCAGAAAAGAAGAAAAAGTATCAAGAACTAACAATAGAAATATAAATAATTTGGAAACAAAAACACTGGCTCAGTAGACATCATGCACAAATTGATTTAGATCAGAATAATTCATATCCTTACGCAAAAGTAGCCATTCTTCATACCAGTTCTTAATTAAATCAAAAATGAATATCTGACGGACTTGGCCTTGACCGATCTATCGGAAAGATATACCAGTAAAAGCTGTGAAAATAAAAATAATACTAACATCGTTTATTTCGAGCAGGCTATACCCAGTTAGAACCATTATCAAAGTTATTATAAAACACAGCAAATTGTTTAGATTCTACACGAAGGTCTAAGGGACTAAGTTAATACTCTGTAAAGAAGATAAAGTCATAACATTCATTTTGATTTTTTTCTGCACTTAATTAAAGCGATTAGTTTTCGTGATATTGACTTGAAAATTGGAAATTAAGTTTTCATTTGAATTATTATCCGGCACTTCCACAATCATTAGGAGTAATTTCAGACGTCTCTGGTCTTGTATTTCATTACGAGTGCCATCAATAAGTGGCTGTCGAGGACACTGCCTGGCTGTTTGTAACTTTCCGTTATATTAACTCTCCCAACGTCGACTGGAAATTGCGGCCCTCATATAAAAGTAATACAACTCTTATGGTGCGAATGACACTCTTAATATAAGAAAACCTTTCTTGTTCGTCATATATCTCGCCCTTGACATAATGTGTCGTATACTCTAGAGCTGTGTCCGGACGGCACTACTTTGCTCATTATTTTGAAGACTTTTCCAGACTGAGAGTTTCATAAATCCCCAGGAACTCTGCAATTATTGCAATTTTGCTTTGGCGAACAGATCCTATTGGAGTTTCTTTACAACGCTGAAAGGATATCCACTAAAGATATGAAAGATGTAGGTAGAAAATTCAGAAAAGTATAGCATCCGGTCAGATGGCAAAATTTGAAAGTAAAATATTCTGAAGCATGCACCACGTCATATCATCTTTCAAGATATTACCTTAGTCATTCTTCTGTCAATAATTTACTTATTTAGACTAACCTTTAAAGTTGTGCTGAGAAAATTTAATATGGTATGTGTTTGATTTTAAGAACAGATATACAAAAATATACAAAATATTTATAAGTAGGTACGTGATCAAAGTGAAATAGGATACTCTTTAACAATTGATGTAACATCGTGGTCTACCAGGTAAGACAGCTCAGAGTACGTGACTTGAACCAAAAACCGCAGACATTAAAGAAACAAAACGCTCTAGACCGACCGAGAAAAAATAAAATCTGACTAATACCTCTTGTCTAATAATATATTTCTTCTTCAAAATGCTATTTATATTTATTGGAAATATTCTTCTTCGAAGATCAGTAAAAATACATTTCGTTGTATCAATCTAACAATAAATTTCAAAATTCACACTTGATCATCATCGGATAAGTATAAACAAGCATTATAGTCGAAGAAAATCTAAAAGAAAAACGGAAATTATGTTTTAATTAAACATTGTGTCAACGGATGGATTTGAAAAGAGAGAAAACTTTAATTTTCTATTTTATGAAAAAAAAAATCATGTTAAAGTATAAGTATATGGATGCAAGAATATATAAAAGATTAACTATTTTCCAAAGTTTAACATATACAGGGTGTCCGTCTTAATCGTTGGCGTTAATGACAAATGAATTTTTTTTTGTAAAATGTAAGGTAAAATACTTTTCTGTATAAAATGAATGAAATGAAATTGAAAAAATTTTATTGAGAAAAATTGTTTAGAATTAAAACTTATTTCCATCCCTCAAATTTGAAAGAAAAATTTTAAAATGTACTCATTTTTTTTTCAATTTATCTAATAGCCTGTGTAAGTAGTCACTTACACAATACTTTTCTGAGATAAAAACAATATACAGTAGTACAACAGTATAGAAGAACTAACTCCTACTGAATACGAATTATATTTTATATAATCTGTTACATTTATTATCAAAAAGTAGAGTAGCTGCATCCACAGTTGTTTCGATCTGATTGTTCCCTATAAGCACGACCCAAATAGATTGGGTATTATTCTCAGAGGTACCTATTCTGTAGGTACCTTGAATATTTCTGTAATAATTTCTCCACGGATATATACTGCTGTTGAAGCATGCTCATAAAATGGAGCATACAAGGAGAAAGCAGGAGATTTCATATGTAGACTTGTTAAATATAGGACATGGGTTAATAAAGGAATATTTCGTTTTAATTAAAAACATATAAGAGTATACTTATACTTATTTTGACGGACATCAAAATTGTTACATCATTCATCTGTCCATAGCGAATAATAAATTTGAAACTGGTATACAGGGTGATTCACAACTTATCCAAAAAAATTTGGGAATAGATGCGGCATGAGAAATGGAGTCAATATTGTAAAAAAAAAATTTTGTAAAATCCTTATAGTTTCTGAGAAAAAAATTATTGAAGTTATAGCACATTAAACCACTACATAGCTGGACAACTGTAGTCTCTAGCATCATTCGCCACGTGGCCTCATCGACTCCGAATACTGAATTCGGATTTTGCA
This sequence comes from Anoplophora glabripennis, assembly GCF_000390285.2. Lineage (NCBI taxonomy): Eukaryota > Metazoa > Arthropoda > Insecta > Coleoptera > Cerambycidae > Anoplophora > Anoplophora glabripennis. The sequence goes on along the minus strand of NW_019416216.1, from coordinate 153,972 downwards.
ATCGTCGTTGCGATATTTACCTGTTATCTGTGTTTTTTATAATACGTTTTTAGTAGTTGGTGTCAAAAATGGGTAGTAAGTGTCAAAAATGGTTTGCGTGTACTCGGAGTTGATGGATATCGTTTTAATTTATGGTGAAGCGTTTGTGTTATGATGAAACAAGACATCATTTGTGTTAGTTCGTAGAAAGTGAGTAAGACGGACCCAAATATGTTTACAAGTGAGTGGATAAAATTTTGAACAATTGCTGTTGCAGCATCGGGTATGTCAAATGATTTTATTATTTAAAAACACAAATTAATTTTATTAATAAGTAATAAAGGCAAAAGCATTTGAATTTGCCGATATAAAATAGGTGCGATAAAATTCTGTATACATATTTCTTTGCTTGCGAAAGTTTTTGTCCGTTTTTATCACGCCGCCATACCGGTCGCATTGTGCGAGATCAGGTTTTACAGTGGACCAGTTTCCAGTGCCGTGCAGACATGTATTTTTAAATCATTTTCGAACTACCCTTTTTGATTTTTTCTTTACAAAATTGTATTTGTAAGGGTCCCCTGTACATCCAGAATTTTTTTTTGGATAACTTCTGAATCACCCTGTATATTTGGTGGTTTTACTGATGACTGCTTACTAGATATTGTGGGTGTAATTCCGAATGTTTCCCACAATATCATTTGTCAAAAAGCTGTATTCAGGAAAAACGGAGGATGCAAGATAATATTTATTTTAACTCTACCTGTTTTATTTAAACTTAAAGGTGGAAATATAAGTCCTTAGACGCGGCCTCGCAAAACCTCACAAGCATTGTACGTGATGAAATTTTATCGTCTTGAAACGAATCCCTTTCCAACTTACAGGCCCCTTTATGAACAACACACGCGTTAATTAGGAAACCGGCGAACAATCCGTAATTAAACTAGTAAAGCTCGCAAGGCGGGGGCGGCATTCTCAGCTAGCGCGCGTTCGCAAGTCCCAATTTGTCATTTTAATTCATAATAGTGTTTTGCCGCATTTTACATTAATTTCGGTGTTCTTTACGGGCGGCAAATGGCCATCTGTAGTATGTCATAGTTGCAAAACAGCGCCGTCGCTTAGTCGGTGGCACGTAACAAGGGTTTAGTTGGTCAATGGGCGTTATGAGCTGCGTGAGCTGTAACAGACGGAAGTAAGGCCGACACATCATTTATATCCTCCATTTCCAAGCCACATGTGCCCTGCGTAGCCTGTATATCATACACGCGTCCTCTGGTTATCGATCCGGGCCAGAGCCGGAGTCTTGGAAATAAAATGAAATAAACTTTGATTTATGTGGGACCGTTTCCCAGAAAATCAGACATGTCCAATTGGATAGCAGAAATAACGGAATCAATTTAATTTTCGAGACCATTGGTGATGAAATATAAACGCCGATACTTCCTAGATACTAATTTTACTACACCTTTTAATATACAGGGTGTTCCATTTAGAAATCCCCAGGCCGATGTCTCAAAAACCAAAAGTGAGAGACAGAGAGAGAAAGGGCTACCTATGTCATTAAACAGTATTGTTTGGTTTGATGTAAATAATTTACTCAAGTTTTGAGCAAGATGGTACTTGCCTTCATATTAGCCAGGGAGAGTCATATCCCTACAAAGAGTCGAACCTCCTGGGGCATTGCTAGCTCACTCATAAAACGAAGGCCCAAAATTGATGTGAAGTAAGCTCAGGATAGAAAACCAAGAAAATACCATAGAAGCAGTTAGCAAAGTACCCACTGAACTCAAGTAGTAGATCAATACGAATAGCAGTAGGACTACAAATAGGATATTGCAACCATAGAAAACATTTGGACAGCATAGGTGTAGATATGAGGAGCAAGAGGAAATTACATGCCATGTTAAGCCATCCACTATTCGGAAGAGAATAACCGGAAGTTAGTGAAGGCCTTGTGAGGTAAAGTTATATGAGGAATTCTAGGATTATTGAAATTCACAATAGACCTCGACTGATCACAGAGGAAAGAATATGTTTCCGATATACAAAAATAAATCTACAATTTACAACCTAGGAGTGCATCTCTACATAGGTCCAAATAACTCTAAGACCTATTACATTTTCTCGTGCACTATTTTCCAAAGCTTTTATAATCAAGAAACTTCTTTCCATAGTTACGAATCATCATTTTATTTACATTCAGAACTGGAGTCGTTTATGTGCATTATACAACATTGTTTTACTTTCTCTACAGATGAGATTCTATTAAAATTATTTGCTTATCAAAATTTGTTCAATTTGTTCATGACATTTCAATTAAACTGGACAAATATTAAATTAACAAAATCAGAACATTTAGACGGAGGTAATAAAACGAACAGTTAGTCCAAATCACTGTGAAGATAGGATAGGTAGGTGCAATTTTCTCCCAGTTACTTTATTTTTAAATTAACTAATGCTCTTCATGTCCGATTCCATACATAATTTTAAAATTTCTAATTTTGCAAATGTACCATTACATTTTTGTTAAAAGGAAAAAGATGAATAATTCTTCTCCAAACATTTGTTGTGCATTAAATCAGATTGTCTGTTTCAATTTTTAGGGCACTTTGATCTGACAAATGGATATTTAGACTACAATATCAACGAATTTAGAAGCACATGTAGCAATATTAAGAATAAAATAGAAAGACTAAATTAAAACCTGATACTACCACAATATTCCTTCACAATACGAAATTGAGCCTTTATGAGAAGGTACAAAAATAAATGAAATAACTTCAACTGGAATTTTAAAAGCGAAGCAATATGTACATAATCGTGATTAGATATAGGTTTCCCAGAAGGAGTATTTGGATTTGAATTTAGTGTTGGTTTCAGAATGGTATAGCTTTAGGAAAGAAATAGTGAGTTTAAAATGTTGCGAAGGTAGAAGAAAAGGCAGTTTATCCAAGCCTCAGTAGTGAAGAAGATATAATCTTCTCGTAGTTTGTTGTTAATATTTAAGTAAATAATGGTCTTCATAACAAGTCTTGTTACCTGTTTTTAATTTTGCATAATACTTTTATCAACAGAAAATAGATGCATACTTTAGTATGTATGTGTTCCAATATTTTTTTTCTATGGTATATGGTTATACACCATAAACGAAACGAGATATATTTTATATCTTGTGATGATTACACAGAACGAAAAAATTTTAACTATAGCAGTAAAAAATAATATATTTTTATTTAATAACAACAACACAAATGTTCTGTAAATATTAATAATTAGACATACCTTCTCTTATGTTCCAATTATAGATAAAAAATTATATAACCAAATATGACATTTCATTAATAACACAATTTTAATTTATGTGATGCATTAGTGTTAATAACCACATTATTTTACCATTTCGTGTCTAACCTCTAATCAAAATCATCTCTAAATTTTCCTAATATCTTTATTATGTAACATAATTAAATACATTGACACTAAATTCCATATTATGCAGGTGACTCTAAAAAAAAACACTTTAAGCGCAATGGTATAATTAAAACTTATTAGCGAAGATTCTTTATTTATTTTCCCATGCTTTCATGTTAATAAAAATTATAAAGAGACGATATATGTCTAAAACGTAAAATGTAACCAATCAATTTGCATACCAACATTATGCGAAATTGAATATTTGGCTGATTCCGGCCCTTCGTTCCAGCGTCGCGGTGCCTCGAGACGCGCGAACGCTTTATAAATATACTACACATTTCTTATCAATCGAGTTCCGGCTTACCAGGGTCTAACGACTCTTTGATATTCCATCAATTCATCAGACTGATTCTTGGAGCTCCTTTACGGATCTTATTCGCGCTTTGCCGACGATTTATCTCAATCTCCAGCAACTATCTCAAAGGTGTCTGATCATTTTAACACGTACCTTTCTCTTCATACGGAACAGATACTACATCTCGAGTTTTATATGTAGGTCAGCGGTTAGCTATTCCAGACCCATACACTGCAAGCCCCATAAATATTAAGTGATAAATTTTATGATGAATCGATAACCGATTTCTATATTGTAATAGGTCAGTGCGTTTTTTCGCATATAATGGACTGTGCTTTTTACTATGTAGGGCATAGCAACACTTTAAATGTATGGCTGTAAGATAAATCTTCACAGCAAACAAAAACAAATTTGGTAGGAGAGAGGTTTTATCTGTTCTTGGCTTCTCAAGTTTGTGTAAATATCTCAAAATGTTTATGTGTGGTTATTTTAAGCACTTATCTAAACACCATTTGTACGAGAGTATCACAAATATTAACTTCAATTAACTTAAAACAAACAAAAACGCAAGAACAAAATCTCTTTCCTATATATTTGTATACATATATTCTATAATAATCCTGCATATGTGAGAAGTAGGAGTTTTTAATTGTTGTTTAAAGATAGATGATAATTCTCCATCGCTGCTTATGAATATATAAATGGTGTCCTAAAAGAAACACACGATTTCACATGAGGAAAAAGATTTTGTTAATTAAAAAGTTGTCAACACAGACAGATATCCTCTGCGACTCATTTGGCATATTCGACTTCTTTTAAGAAAACTTTGTATCACGCTTTTCCATACCTGTGGCTGAATTTTGAGAATAACTCTTCGAATTTCTGCCTTTAATTGAGGATTGGTATTAATTTGATCGCATGATTTGGTGTCCAAGTCACTTTACCATTTTACTGTTACATGAGATGAGTTGTCCATTAAATTTCTACCCTAACAAGTGGACAGTTTCATGTGTCATATGGCAGGTGGCACCACCATGCTGCTGGAACCACATCCAAATTCATGCCATCAAAATGAAGCCGCAACAAATTGGTAGCATCTATCGACATCGTTCTCCATTGGCAGTCACGTATCCAGCCCCATTTTCAAAAAAGAATGGACTATTTACCCCACCAGCGTAAAATCCACACCACACAGTCACTCTTTGAATATACAGTAGTCGTTCGACAATTTTGCTTCTTCACATACCAACTAAGATGGAAATATGCCTCATCGCTGAAAACCGTCCACCTGTAGATTCTCCAACATCTAATCAACGAATTTTCGGCGCATTGAGTGATCGTCTGGTTTCGATGCCTGGGCTAGCTGAATCTTGAATAGATACAGATGTAAGCCTTTTGTTAAAAAAAGTACGAGCCTGTTTTTTTGTTAATTGCAACTGAACCTATTTGTCTAAATTTGGTAACTAATCTTTTCATAGTCGTTTTATTCGGGACGTTTTTTCTACCGCAAATTCCACGTAATTTGCGCACAGCCTCAGCTATACACTCTTCCTACTGATAATGAATTTTCACAATCTTCACTATCACATCCGTCGTATTGGTCTCCATTTTGTCTACTAACTCTTCGGAAAAAATGGAGCACAGTTCAAATTCTGAGTTATTTTTGGGACACCCTGTACATGTTTTATGTTTTTATTTATTTACTGTTCACTTTATTTTACTCTTATCAAGACACGGTAACACGTCATTTATTATTTATTAGAGAAATTTTTACTGCTACAATCTCTTTTCTCGGTAACATAAAAACTTGGGCCCGAATTTAAGTTCAAAGCTATTAACCTAACAGGTTTAAAAATTGCTGTTACGAAAAAAGTCCGTCACTTTAGAAGTCATTTAAAATTAGGATATATTATTTTTAATACCAGGAATAGCAAAACACAATATTTTTTTAATGCATAATGCTAATGCTATTAATGCAACATATATTAACAAAATTAATTTATTTATCTGTTTTTTTATATTCCAAAATATATATTTTATTGCAAAATATGCGCTATGTTAACATTGTGTTCACTTTTCCATGCCAATTTGCTGTCGTAATAGTAGAAAAAATAGTGAAATTTAAATGGAATTTTATAAATTTATTAATATATTAACGATTTTAGTTTTTTTATTAAAATATGCTTTTTAATGACACATTTTCAAATCTACAAAACTTTTTGTAGTAATGTAATTTAGTTGTTGTGGGAGAAAGTGTCTTTTTATTTATAATAATTTAAATAAAAATATATGTATTTTACATACAAAAAAAAGAAACTGAGAGGATCATATCTTAAAATTTAAAATATTTTGTACACTTTGTAATAAAGCGCAGTTTCCAAAGGAATTTCAGCAACATATGGAATATGAGCTGAACTTTTCACTGCCAGTTAAAGAAGTAACATTAACTAATCATATTATGCTAATCCAACAATGATAGCAGTCTAAGTCTGATTCAGACAATCTTGAGAGATTAGAAAACTGATTCGTCGAAGAAATCGATTACCTGTTCTCAAAATAGAGATCTAAGGAGGCGTCATTCTTATGGTGATCAATACAATATAATATGACAATATAAGACTAATGTCACTGAAAAGATATTATCTCTAGTATAACTAATACTTAACGAATAATAATAAGTCCATTCAATATTATTCTAATTTATTATGTAACTCTCTACTCATTAAAATAAAAATATATTGAACGAAATGTAGATATAAAAAAATTCTATTTAAAATGATAATATGCAACCAAAGTAACGTAGCTTACTTAAAAAATTGGGAAGTAAAAGAAGCAACTAAACATAAAGTACAAAACCAACGTAATAACAAATTAAATTTTGGATCTTCAGTACGGAATAGTGGAGTGGGTTGAAATTTATAATTATATTATTCTATTTATGCTTCTGTTATATAATTTTATAATAATATAAATCATCTGGAAAAAAGATTTTATCAAACATATGTACAATAAAACCAGAATGTAATCTACTGAGTAATTAATAATTATAGGTACATTATTTAAAATTTATATTCCTTTCATTTTCATTTATTTTTTTTTCTAATCTTTTTTTGAACCATTGTTAATAAACTTTAATGAAATACCTTTTAATACTGGTATATACTCCCCAAGATAAGTATTAACATCAAAGTGTTTCAATATATTTCCAATAGTGTTATGACTTATTAGTTGTAAGCTACATAATATGAACTTATTTTATAATAATTATTTGTATATACATTTTTATACCGACAGTAATTCATGGGAAATATAACCTTGATTTGCTTGCTCAGGAAATAAATTAGTATTATTATTAATACCCATATTTTTTATACAATCGTAAAACCATTTTATTTTTCAGGTTAACTACGTCAGAGTACCTACCAGAGAGAACTACTCCATTTGGTAAGTGTACAACTAAAATATCGTTTTCTAATTTGCTTTGCATTTATATGGTGCATCAATTGGCACACTTGATTTTCTAAATTAGGCTCTATAAGAACTATATCTCAAGCAAAAACTTGCGAAATACCCGGTAGGAAGAAGAAAATAATTAAGTTTACTACGACCATAGTTGCCATTTTAAGATTTATTGCTTCCTTATTTAAGGTATAATGAAGTTGATTGGCTTAAAATTCCTCGATTGTAACTGTTTCACTTTTTTTATAAAGAGAAAAAGATGTTACTATACCATTCAGCACAGTGCAATCAATAAAATCAACATACATATAGAAAAATACAGTACTTATTTGTCATATTAATATTAATAAAGTTTTTATGTTGTAGGTATAATAAATATATATTTATAAGTATTTCTTTTCTCTACGTATTTTCATAAAATTTCTTGAAATGTAACTGGTTTTACAAATTAATATTTCTATATTAATATATTTTCATATCTGCTGGACATACATAGTTTGTTGTCATCATTGATTATTTAAAAAAATGTCTTAGCTGATTTGATTAAAACATCAATTAAAATTTATTATTTTTGTGCCTTTATCGTAAAGGGTATAAAAAAATTTACATTATTGTGCTACAGCTGGTCCGTCCCTGGCAAATCAAATAAGCCAAATTAATTTCATGGGCCAACTTTTAAGGAGTCTTATCTGTTGTCCACAGCATTAAAAAATAATTGAATTAGACAAAGTATTTTAAAGGTTACTAAAAGAAATCGATTTTTAGGGTAGTTGTCATGTTATTTTAACGTTTCCTGTATACATTCGAGAGATTGCCCACATATTCTGGAATACCCTGTATATAAGATATTTAAGTTTTTAATTTTACAAACTGACCATAACATTTTTGTTTACATAAACGAACGAATTATTTTAAAATTATTTTTTCGACATTAGAACGGATCATGCGTTTCAACTTTTGGGGTATTGATTGATCTGGAAATGAAGATATAGATTACGAACTCAACTTACAAGCACCTGTATCGTTATGAGTAGAAGTCTTAAAAATAAAATAGATAGACCAAATTACTACTTTGTAATACCGATTCTTTTCCAATTTTATAGCAATGAAGATACTGAAATAGCTTCAAGTGGAATTTTAAAAGCGAAGCAATAGAAGGTGTACATAATTATGATCAGAAATAAAATATATATTGTCAAACTGTATCTAGAGTTAATATTGTAATCAGTATTATAAGCCATGTAACAGTACCCGTAGTATTATACTCCTGTAATTATCCTAGTTGTTTGTGCATAATATACGACGGTAATAGTGTGATTGCTCGGGTGTCTTGATCTAAATATTGCAGACTAAACCTCGGTAATGATGGAAAGGTTCAGTTTCATTCCATGTTCAAGAACACCATAAATCTTTGTTAATGAGCAGCATTTAATATTAGCGCTCGCTTTGTGTTCTAATAATCATGACAACTACAAAGACGGATCTTCTTGAGACAATAAAATTTTCCAACTAAAACTATTGAAGGAATCTTCAATACGCAAAGATTAATAAAGGAGGAAAGAAAAGAGAAAATTAAAAGAAACGAGAAGTAAATAACTAAGGATAAAGAAGGGAGAAATTTAAATTCAGCTATTGAAGGAATAAGGAGGGAGCACAAAAAATTGAAAATAGAAAACTTTATGTTTATTGCACACTATTTTCGTCATATCTCTCTTCTTCTTAACACTTATCACCTTGCTGTACATAAATTGTTGAGAGGTTAATCTGAATCCTGGGTTAAGAGATTTCATTAATAATTTCATAGTTTTCGCCGGCTGTCAAACTTGCACGATCGATCACCTATGACAATGAAGAACTTCCCCAGAAGTTAGAAATATTTCATAGAACACGCAACATCATGTTGAAAAGAAAATGGAAACTATTATGTATAACAAAGACTTCTGGTTAATATAAGGATGTATTTTAATGGTAAGAAAATGAAAGTCACATCGGACGGAAAAGTCATTGCTGCTCTTCACGGAGAACAATAAAGAAATTATGTCTTAAAATGCTTAAGTAGTCGGAGGAATTTTCATTCTTGTATTAATATTAATGACGAAGTTAGTAATGCGTATATTCTGAAACTTTCTCCAGTCGAGTAAACATATAAAATAATGGATACGGGATGTAATTTAGATACAATTGAATAATTAAAATATTTAATTTGACATAGATGTAGGGAGTTACAGATTTCAATTATTTCCTCCTTCCACGCGAGCTCATTTGTCTCAGACAGCTGAGAGCTGTTGTTGTAGTTTCGTGTTGAAATCAAATTTATATTCTTTGTTTCCCATTTTTAGACATTTGCCTATTTTTACTCAAATAACTCAATTTTTTAAAAATTCATAACGCATTTTTTTAAGTGGTAAACACCAATTTCTATGGTATTTTTCAACCCGCCATAATGGGTTCGCCGTTTTTTAATTAAGAAATTTCCGAATTAAAACCTTACATTCGTGACTGGCGACTTTGAAAACCACCGAGTAACAAATTTCAGCCATAATCTTCAAATTTTGAATGCTTTTCCGATTTTTACATCCGCCATATTGGATCCATCGTATTTTATTCAGGAATTTTCGGATTCGGATTTCAGAATCGCAATCAGCGATCCAAAAAACCTGCGGTAACAAAAGTATTGAAAGTTTCAAATTTTGAAATAGATATAGACTTCATATTTACTACCTCGTAAGACCTCTAAAATACAAATAATACTATTCAAAAATTTACCATAGCCTCGAAGAACCTAAATGCTTTTATAATATTTTGGACATTTTAATGTATTATAACAAATGTAACTTTTATGCAAAAAAACTAATGACGCCAATTTAAATATTATTTTATTTAGTAACTGAAAATAAATGCAGTAAATTATAATGGATTTAGAGCTTTATTTTATTTACAAATGTTTAATATTTAAAGTACTTACAATGAGTAGTACAGTGGCTTTATTTGGATTTTATATTTTGTTTCCCACAGTAAATTCATTGACAATATAATAATAAAGCTTTACAGTTTTAATGAAAACAGCAATACAAATATTCATAATTAAACCAGACAGCATTTAAACGAGAAACCTTACAATTTTCATAAAAAATGTATTAAAGGGTAATATACTCGTATTAGTAGGTAGTTTATGAGAATACATTTAGTATTAAGTAATAAAAATAATTTAGTACTGTCGAAATTAACACCTAGGTGTAAAAATTCATAAAAAGTGTTTTTGAATAATATAAAGATCGTTATGTTGAGTTATGTACTTGAAGTCAGTAATACTTAACTAATTTCCTCTTCCTACTTCAGCGTTTGCATATGTATACAGTGTGTGTCACGATTTTGTCCTGAAGACCAATCGCTTTCTTATACATGTTGTCATTAGTTTTCATGTTTTTACTTTACTTTAAATGTGATTCAAACAAATTCAAAAACTTCTTCTGAAAATGCTGTCCAACGAAATCAAATGTTCTTCGATACCATCACAGAAAAAATTCTTAACTAATGATACAGCGGGGAAAGAACAACAACAAAAATATACATATATTAAACAGTTAATTAATATTTACTTAAAAAAATGTTATATTATTTATACAAAAACACATGCATACAAGGCATTTCCACAAAATAACAGTAGGTATTGAGAATCTGTGGTTTTATTTTCAACACTGCATTCAAGATGAATGTGTTGGAAGCAGAACGCGTGGTCATTTGTCTCAGTCAGTTGATAACTGTTGTTGTAGTGGCGTATTGAAATCAGTGCCGTTAATCCGAATCCCGCCAGGTGCGAGGTGAGGAACGTAATCCTATTTCATCTTGCAAAATATTTTATAATCTTGTTCCAACAACACCCATAACAAAGATCAACATTTAAAAATGTTTTTGCAATGACACAACCTTGGCAAAGTAAAATATAAAAATAGAAAACTAGAAATCTTTCTATTGGGCTAATTTCACTTATTCTTTCCGTCAAGGGTGATGTAAAGTAAAAACATTTGGAAAAACACATTTAAAATAAAGTGAAAACATTTGGAAACTTTCTATGAACTATATAGTGCGATACGTCTTCTTCCTCAAACGCGATATATCAAAGGTCCAGAATATGATCTAACAACAAAAGTTTGTAATGGAAAACAGTTGTAACGAACAAAGTTCTTCGCTTTATACATTGTTTTCCTTGGCGGTCAGCCGGGCTTTTTTGTGTAACTTGGTAGGTCACGTCTCCTTCTTTTGTAACGAAACCTCAATCGTCCCCGTCTCACATAATTGTCTGTATCTTCAACGATATATGTAAGCAATAACTTAGTCAACATCGCTCCTTTATCTGCTTATACATAACTCAGTCGGTTAGGAAACTCTACGCACGTATTCTGCCTATAAAAGATTTACGCGATATATTCTTGACGATCATTATGTATGCGCTAGACATTCCCGAGGGGCGTTTTGGTTTGTCTGTGAGAAATAAACTTAGTTGAATAAACAGTTCGGCTAGACAATCGCTGTAAACACTTGGACAGTGAAAAAGTTACAACTTCATATATAAGGCATTCAGCAGTAGAGATGGAAAACAAATGTTGGAGTCTGAAATTCAATCGTGTTCAATTAAGAGTACGTTTTGTACTATTACGGTTTTGCATGTTCGCACAGAAAACAATTGCAAGAATATACAGTAATGTGGTACTGCCCCTTCATGTAAAAATTACATACCTGTCTTGACTAACATACAGGGTGTTAAAAAAAGAGTGTAAAATATTTAAGGAGGTAATAGTATGAACCAAAATAAGCAGAAAAGTCTCAATAAACATGGGTCCGCAAAGTAACGGTTGCGGAGATATGGAATGTTTTATGTTTTTTAGCCCCTTTTTTTATTTTGCAAAAACGTTGTGTATTTTCTTATAATAGTTGGTTGATGTTTAGTGAAATAAACAGTACGTATTTGACAGTTGTTCTCAGTGCACAAGTTTTCTTTCGCTATGGCTGGTTACTCTAACGCAGAATTAACAGACATGCATTTCATGTATGGTCGTGCTAATGGGAACGCCACCGAAGCGCGACGTCTTTATGTTGACGCTTATCCAAATCGCCAGATTCCTTCACAACGCATGTTTGGAAGAATTCACCAAAGATTGCGTGATACCGGTTCCTTGAGCAAACAGTGCCATTTATCCGGAAGACCAAGGTCGGTATCCACTCCTAGAGCAGAAGAAGAAATTCTAGCACTGGTAGAGCAGAATCCAGGTACGAGTGTGCGGAGAATATCAGCCGAGGTAGGAATTAGTGGTCCTCTTGTTTGGAGAATCCTTCACGAGCAACTGCTTTATCCATACCATGTGCAACGAGTACAGGCCTTAAATCCAATAAATGATCATCAAGCACGTTTGGTTTTTTGCCGCTGGTTTCTACGTCATGATGCTGAAGACCCTCGTTTTCTTGCAAACATTCTTTTTACTGATGAGGCCGGGTTCACAAGAAATGGAGTGTTTAATTTTCACAATACGCATATTTGGGCCGACGAAAATCCTCATGCTCTAATAGAATCTGGACATCAGGCACGTTTTTCATTAAACATTTGGATGGGTATTGTAGGTGACAGGTTTCTAGGTCCTGTTGTTTTACCAAACCGATTAACAGGCGCTGCTTACCTCAACTTTCTGCAGAACACACTGTATGAGTTTTTGGAAGACATTCCTTTGAATCAGAGGCAACAAATGTGGTTCCAGCATGATGGTGCTCCAGCTCATTTTTCCATGGCCGTTAGAGAGCATTTACACCAAACTTTTCCACATAGATGGGTAGGAAGGGCCGGACCTGTTTTATGGCCTCCAAGATCGCCTGATCTGAACCCTCTAGATTTCTTTGTTTGGGGATATTTGAAGACATTAGTGTATGGTACTCCTGTAAATAGCCTGGAAGAGCTGCAGCTACGGATTAATCAAAAGTGTCAAGAAATCCAAACCAAGGAGGGTGTTTTCGAAAGAGTTCGAATATCGTTGAGACGAAGATGTCGTGCCTGCTTGGAAATGGACGGAGGGCACTTTGAACATCTTCTGTAACTTTGTTTTTTGTTTGTTAAAAGCTTCCTTTGTCGGTTTATTCCTAATAAAATATAATGTTTGAAAAACGAATAGTGGTCCATATCTCCGCAGCCGTTACTTTGTGGACCCATGTTTATTAAGACTTTTCTGCTTATTTTAGTTCATACTATTACCTGCTGAAATATTTTACACTCTTTTTTAACACCCTGTATAGTGACAACAAGTATTATACACCAGTAAACAATGAGAGTAGCGTTGACAATCTTATTTCAAATTGTTACTGAAAATTTATTATCAAGATATGACACTGGTAAGGTAATCTTTGGATAAAACTGTTGTTCCACACTTTGAAGTGAGAAACATTCAACTGATGTGCAATTTGCCTCGTCGTAAATTCATCATCAACTATTTCTAAAATCACTTCCTGACCTCTAACTTATGGAATGATCTAGTTCGGTTTGTGTACCTTCCACAAGTTGTTGTAATAGAACAATATCTTTAAATTCGTTGTGTGAGACAAATCTACAAAAGTTCTACAAGACGACGTGATGCATTTGCAGTGTTTTGTTATCATTTACCGTAGATTAACTACGAAAACATATTTATGAAATGATTCCGTAGAATACCATAAAGCAAAAATGAAATCAAAAAGGAAACTTCGGTTATTTCATAATATGTGTTTATATTCACTCCACTGAAATTTGGTCTATTGTATTGTCGTTAATTTGTACAATTTTTAAATGTAATCAGTAAATGTTAATTAGTAATCGAATCAAGAAAAAAATATTAGTTACGTGATGTTACAACTGTTCAAAATTTTGCCCGTCGACTTGTAAACACAGTTGGCCATACCTGATCTAGTTTTGATTTTTCTTCTCGTTGATCTTGCAGTCATAAGTTATTGATAGTAGCTATAATATGTTCACGTATAATAGTTCCTGCTTCAGTGCAATGCAATTAATTTCTTATTATTAAGTCGAGAGGTTTTCAATAAGATGCCGATGGCGATAGTATGGCCACTAGCACTACCGGCCATACTACTAGTTTGCCTCGATCAACCCAACATACTTCTTCCAGTTCATTACGGTAATATTGAACACGTCTGGAATGAGGGTACATACCATGGTACAAGAGAACTATATGCTTTGTCAAACAGTCAAGGACATATCTTGAAGAAGTCGAGACATATAATACCGAAGAAAGACGTATGTATTTCGAATACTATCCTCTTTCCTACAGCTGCATCTGTAACAAATACATTAAACGTAAATATTTCGGTTATTAAAACGGTTGCAGTATATTTTAATATAATAGTGAGCATTTATTCTCATCAATAAATAATGGTGTCCAAATCAGATTGTTTAGAAATTCAAACTGACCTCACTGCTTTTTCAAAAGGACCAATTGGAACTACGACTGTTGCGGACAAACTACGTAGAATATGTCCAAATACAACTTGGTCAAAGTTTAAGTATTTTCGTTCTTCAATTAAAGTGTGACATTTCGTTTTCAAATTGGTATGACGATTTTTTTTTATTTGTTATGCAATATTTTGTTTTTTGCTTATTAGATCTATTTTTTAAGAGCTATTGGCTTTGTTAATAACCTTAACATTTGTATTTAAACCTTTAACACAATTGTGGTTTCTCTGGGTGTGGTATTTTTCAATGAAAGTAAAAAGGTGATGAAATGTTATTTAATCTACAAAGATTTTATGCTGCGTAATTTTATAGTGTACGAATATAAATTATATTGTAACTGTTCCATTCTCTTCTCCACTTCTTGTTTTGTTAATTTTTTTTCTAGAAATATAGTAAAAGAGTATAATAAGCTTCTTCTGTTACATCGATCACGTGGATATCATCAAATCTTCGAATAGAGTGATTTTAATAAATGGCAAACTGATGTTTTGATTTAACAGTTTTCAATTATTTACTATAACTAGATTATTTCTTGATTTTTGTGACTAGTCTTGTTTGTACCAGATATTATCACAACAGAGACGTAAACATATAGTTTTATTATCCGTATTTAACCGATAATTTTCTTGAAAATTTAAACAAAATGATCTTATTTTAGATGTATTTGTATGCAAGTAGAAAAATAAATATCTCCTGCAAATAATCTACTACTTCTTATATTTCTTTAATACTTTTTTATTGAAATCTGTAACCTTTTATGTTCCTAATTTGGCCATCATATTAGAGAATGATTCTGATGTTATCCATTATTCTTTTAAGGGACCTAAATTTGTTATTGACAATAAAGGTCTTACCCCGAGTATTAGCCTTGCGCAATGTTATATTCTTCTGTAGAGAAAGCTATTTTAAATAAAAGAAATGTGCGAATAAGCTGCTTAATTTGATTTTTACAGTTGGTGTCGTCAGATATTATAAAAAACAATGCAGCATTTGTTTCAAGCATTATGTATGGATAATGTATATGCGTATATGGCAATGTAATTTGTTACTGAACAATTATAAATTATTTTTAATCAGAATTAATGAAACTCTAATTCACGGTACAAAGAGTTCTACTAAAATGTCTTTATTCTACGTAGTTATGAATGAGTGTAATATACCTTTAAAAATAAACACAGATTTGTAACTAGCTACAGATTATATAAATAGTTAGATAACTTTTCTGATGTAAATTATTTGCCAAATATAGAACACTGCCTGTGTTTGTTTATTTCAGCTACTAGATATACGTGTTATAATCTTATTAATCATAGCAGCACGGTGATATCTGGAGTTAGACACTTGATGATTTACACTTGTCAGGTAGCTTTCCATTGAACGGATTTGAATATACAACCAAGGGGGAGCATTAGAGAAGCCATACCTAAAAATGTTTGTATTGAAATTCAAATGATCAAGCCAATGATCAATTCAAATGTGTCACCAACAACGATTTGAATGCAATACATGAAACTGTTGCATAACGGAACCGTTGGTAGAAATAAATGTGTTTAGTGCACATATTTCACAGGTAATTAAATAATATAACATTACATGTCCAGTATGTTTTAACTATAAATTATATAATACGTATTTGAATTAATTAATTAATTAATTAATTGAAAGAAATTCGAGTTTTAAACAATAACATAAGCATTAACAGAAACAATTAAGGAATTTTTGGTGGACAGGTTCAGCTTCAGGAAAATTTTCTCATTGCGCGTACTATAAATATACAGGTATAAATTAGGTGTAAACCAAACAATGTAACCGAGAAATAAGTACGAATATTTCAGGCAATCATCAAACAATTGTTTCTAGCATATTTGTACTCACATTTCTCACATTTTTGTCCGATATTTTGTACCTATGGATTAGAGGAATATGTACACCAATATTTTATGAGATGATTCACTATTTTATTTTTTGCTAGCTGAATTAATAATTACTAACATATATTAGTTCCTATGTTTTATGATTTTTCTGTTTATTATTGACTTAAACAAATAATATTATCTGAAAAACCAAGAGAGAAACGCTATTAAAAGTTATTGCTTCATTGCTAGATTGCAAGATTAACTAGGACAATATACTAAAGTAATGTATTTTACTTTGACGCATTCCCATATGAACCCTTATACACTTATACTGATAGGATACTGAGCTTTATAAATAATCTACTGGGAATCGTGTTTATTGTTAACCTATTTCTGAAGAAGGAAGATTCAGAAGAACATCACTTTGATATAGATTGAAAATGTTTTGTGAAACTCCCAATGACTTTGAGTCCCATTTTTAATGAAACACCTTTTTTACTCCATTTTAAAGGTATTAATCTTCGGTATATTATAAAATATTATCAAATGATGTCAACCAATGTTATGCGATACCAGAAATCTATTTATGCGAAAGATATCTAACCTCACAGACAATATTCCTAAATGCTAATATTGCGGGAAACAACTACTCTATGGGATTACATACAGCAATACCTAGTAAACAGCTACTAATGAATAGTTATCCAAAATAAGAATTAAAAATAATATGTCTAATGTAAATATAATTTATACAGAAAAAAGAATAAATGCAATAATTGAAAGAAATATCCTGTTTTCTTGCTGTCCTGTTATCAGCCTTGACAAACGGTACCACTTAAAAAAACACCTGCAAGGGTAATAATAGGACAGCAATTATCTGAATTATTGCATTATATAAAACTAATAATAAAATTAATAATTTTTAAAACAAACACCTTATATTTAATTTTATAACTGGATGGAAACTATTACGTAATTTCGAGAAAATAAGTCTTCGTCATTATGTTTCCTTTCTTGATTCGTTTAATCTTCCTCTGTCCAATTTTCGGAATGCGGTTGTAGCATTCGAAACAAATAGCTCCATTATTTATTTCTCTACATCGACTTGTAAAGGCAACAGTTACGTTACGGTTAAGAATTATAACATCACCTCATAAAAATGTAATCAGTACCGCAATCTGTTTGGGCGGAACACATCAGGCAATGACCGAGCTTCTTGCAAAATATTTATCATCGCCTTACATTTGCATGCTAAGTAGACTTTTTTAGCAGGAACAGGCTCCACCATATATCAGGGTTGTCACTGAAAACGTGTTATTGTTTATTGTCCAGTTTTAACTTGCAGTTTCTCACCAATGTGTGAAGTAAAAAAAAATGTATATATAAACTTCAGATTGCCTGAGGAAGTAAATTGAGAAGTAATTATTTTCTTAATAAACTTAATTCAGTGTCAATTTACTGCAATTACTTACAATACGTTTACAATAACATTTCGAATTTAAATCTTTATTCAGAACTGAGGCAAAATTATAGAAAATGTATAACATAAATTCTAGTTTCAACAGAAATACGCTAGCATTTAAATCGGCTCAAGAAAATGACGGGACTTATAACGGGACACTGTCACTTTAGGAAATATCTATACAAGCGAAGGCTTGTAGATAATCTTGCATATCCTGGACGAGTGTCCAAGATTTGTACGTAGTAGAATGACGCTCCTGACAAAACCCTATCCCAAGGAGCTCAGCAGCGAAGTGTCGGCAAGGAAACTTTTGGACATTGTAGAAAGGGCAACAATATTCGCGCTATCAACACTTGTGAACTAAAAATCGTTAATGTTGTTTATAAAAGTCAAACAAATCCGATATCCATTACTATCCGTAATACATAGATCTTGCATTTACCACAAAACAAATTCGAATAAATCAATGTCTCCTGATTATCTGTAAGGTGGCATACACTGCAGACTTAATCACATGTGACTACCAACTTTTTGAGCAACAGAAGGAATATATTTTAACTTTCGTTTTCTACCATCGTTAAATGAAATTTAATAAACACTGAGAACAATATATTTTTATATGCAGAGAAATAAATATATTTTTATATTCTTATATCATCCAATAAATTTAAAAGAGTTAATTCTTTTTGACATTGTATTTACCCTCGTAGTTACAGTGTTGAGATTTGAGAAATGAGCGATGTCTTTCTCCTCATCCATAATATTTATTATACATAAGTTGCATTTTATGTAATAATAATAAGGCGTTTCCTGTGTTCCTAAAATAAACTAGTCTATAAACGTAATCGCTTCCCATAGATTAATTAAAATAAAAGGAATACCGAAACTATTAGAGATGAAGGTGAAAGTTTATAATTATTATTGTCATAATAAATTATTATGAATGAAAATAAATTATGGGATGCTTTTTTGCACATCGTTGAAAGCTTCATACCAGATTTGATTACATCACCAGTGATTTAATTATCGATATCATTATTAACTTAACTATTCGCTTATTCGCTTTAACATTAGGATTGTTTGCCATTTGTTTTTGATTTGCTTTTAAATCGAATTTGATAACAAGGAGATTGTAGATTTGTGTTTGGCAGATTTTCATTATCTGTAGAAAGTGTACACAAGTCCAGTTCTTATCGCGTATACAGGGTGTATTTAAATGGAGGGGCACAAATGATACCAGAGATTCCTTGGGTGAAAATAAGTCGATTTAACCTAACATACCTATATCTCAAGTCGCATAATAAAAAAGATACAGGGTGTCAAAATGAAAAATAAAAAATGGTATTTCCTTAATAATTTCTATAATTTTAGTCAGAAATGTTTCAAATTTTCAACAGAGAGATTTTTTACTCATGGGAAAAATAATATAATAATGATTTTTGAGTGTCGAGTACGAGGCGCCCTCTGCTGGCAACGTTATGCATTAAATACGTAGTAACTTTTTTGCCAACCCCCGTATACAGCTTTTAGTAACAAAATATGAAATATTGGACTTTTTTTAACAAAAAAGGTATACTTATTGAAAATGGCTAAAGCCAACAGTTTAGGAGATATTTTTAATTTAATAAATTAGTGTTACGGATTTATACCTCCACGAATACCAAGGTTCGAGTTGCTTAAATAAATTTAAAAATCGAGTAGATAAATGTCAATTGATAATAATCGTAAATTGCAATTTTGAAGTATTAGTTTAAAGTGTTAATTGATTTTAGTCACTATTTACCTGCATCCTAGATATTAAATAGTTTTGGAATTGAATAAAATAACAAATTATGTATACTAATGACGAGTATGTCGATATGTTGCAAGTATTTTTTAAATGTTACAAGAACTGTGCTGCTGCTGTACGACTTTATCATGCCAGTTGTCTCAATCGTCGTGTTCCTGCTAGAAAAACTTTTGCGTCGGTAAAAAAAAACTTCAGGAACCGGACACATTCAACCTCGTCCTGAAGGTACTGGCAGAAGACATCTTATTCACGATGTAGAACTTGAAGTTGTCCTTGTCAATTTACAAGAACAGAATTCTGAAACTAGTACTAGAAAATTGGCGACACAGTATAACGTTTCACATACTACGACTTGGAAAATTGCAAATGATAATCTTTTATACCCCTACCATCTACCTGTGCAGGAATTGACTGCTGTGGATTTACCTAACAGGATAGATTTTTGTCAATGGTATATGAACATTTCAAGGGAAAACAGAAATATTTTATCCAGTATTTTGTTTGGTGATTAAGCGTCATTTTCACTCATGGTCTGACAAAAATCCTCACCAAGTTTGTACATCCAAATTTCAACATAATTTAAATGTATTGGCAGGAATCCTAGAAGATTATCTTATTGGTCTGTTTATTCTTCCTCGGCATCTCGGCGGAGCTGAATATTTGAGATTTTTAAATGAGCAACTCTCAATATTGCTTGAAGATGTGCTACTAGCTATCCGTGAACACATGTGGTACGCACGTGACGGAGCTCTTGCTCATAGTTGTTAGGCAATGGTTAGTAGCTGTTAGACAATGCTTAAATTTAAATTTTCTTGAGAGATCGATAGGTCGAGGGAACGATGTACCAGTCAAATTGCCTGCGCGATTACCGGATCTCACACCCATGGACTATTTTTTATGGGGTCACTTAAAAAATGTTGTTTATTCCAACCCTATTGATAGTGTGGAGACGCTTCGTCAAAGAATTTTTGCAGCAGCTGGCGAAGTAAAGAATGACATACATATTTTTTCAACAGTTCGCCGTAATTTTAATAATAGAATTAGACTATGCTTGCAGGAAAATGGAAATGACTTCGAAAATATCATTTAAAAAATTTTTTATTGCCAGCCAAATACATATTTCTCTTAAATTATCTAGGTATTGACTGTTAAATAGTGACTCTTGGTGTTAGTTGTTTTGCTCTTTTTCTAATAATTATTATTAAACTAACAATAAATAGGTAAGTATTTTGTAATATTTTTTCAGCTGAACTATTATTTCATGAGATTTCTTTAACTCAGAGTTTAAATAATTTCACATACACAAGAAAATGTGTTTTTTAATAAAGACACCGAAAAAACAATTAAATAGAAATTATGCAACAAGTGTATTCACACACGCTAAAATAATAGGTATGCAAAAATAGTAAAGTAAATTTAAAACAAGAAAAATAATGTTGTCTCAGTTGATTTCTGCGCCCCCTTTTGGTCGAATTTTAAAATACAGAACACAACTAATAATTACTGTGAGGCAATGCGTTCTGAATTTATTAACAAAGGTGTCTGTTTATACCTTGGTATTCGTGGAGGTATAAATCCGTAACACTAATTTATTAAATTAAAAATATCTCCTAAACTGTTGGCTTTAGCCATTTTCAATAAGTATACCTTTTTTGTTAAAAAAGTCCAATATTTCATATTTTGTTACTAAAACCTGTATACGGGGGTTGACAAAAAAGTTACTACATATTTAATGCATAACGTTGCCAGCAGAGGGCGCCTCGTACTCGACACTCAAAAATCATTATTATATTATTTTTCCCATGAGTAAAAAATCTCTCTGTTGAAAATTTGAAACATTTCTGACTAAAATTATAGAAATTATTAAGGAAATACCATTTTTTATTTTTCATTTTGACACCCTGTATCTTTTTTATTATGCGACTTGAGATATAGGTATGTTAGGTTAAATCGACTTATTTTCACCCAAGGAATCTCTGGTATCATTTGTGCCCCTCCATTTAAATACACCCTGTATAATAATTATTTTTCAGTTATAATTTTTGTGGAATTTAAGGCGGTGTAATCCAGGAAGTTATATGAATATATTTTTTTGGTACAGCTTAAGTTTCACATTTATGTTAATGATTTTTTTTAATTCTGAATAATTGTGAATTTTAAATTGATGAGTTAGATGACCTTCTTATGGTGTGAATATAGTGATAATGTGTGCTTTTGGAGTCAATATTTTATTATCTTCGGGCAATAAAAAAGGGATGACTCATAATTTGCTACACTCAGCTGAGACTAAAAGGCTTTTGATGTGTATGTTAATAAAAGTGTTAATTAAATCAGTTTGGACAAATAACTTTTATGAAAAATGTACGAAATATGTAGGTATTCATAAATGACAAATAAATTAAACTAAAAGGTAGATCTCTTTACAGGGTGTTTCAGGATTAAGTCGACAAACTTTGAGATATTCCTCGTAAAAAAATAAGAAAAAAAATCAAGGATAAATTTTCTCCCAGAGACGCTTCATTTTCGAAATATAGGACGTTAAAGGATTTTTAAAAGAATTCGAGTTTTTTAAATAACTTCTAAATGAAGAAGGAATTTTTCCATAGAAGTAGAACTCCCGCAAGCAACCAGTGGCGGAGTTATGGGGACTCAGACTCGTTAAATTATAAAAAAATTAATACGGCCCTACTGAAAATAAAAAATGATGCTGTTTTTAGATAGAACAGTTTGTTATTGACAAAAAGTGTACATTCACTTTTTTCCTAACTCTTATAGTTTCATGGCAAAATTGATTTTTCGGAAGGGTGCTTCTGGATTCTGTCGATAAACTTTAAAATGAACCTCAACAAAATTG
>NW_019416216.1:0-130014 GCF_000390285.2 Anoplophora glabripennis | reverse complement strand
AACAACCAAAAAATTACCAATTAATATTATACCTAGACAAAGCGAAAAGTGAATCAAAAATGAAATGATTTAAAAAATATTTTGTTCAAAATGGGCGCCTCCGGACTGTAGACAAGCACGACATCTTCTAATTATGGAGGTAGTGGCCGATCGACACTGAATTGGAGTTAATTCTCGACACGCTTGGACTATTCGCTGTCTTAGATCTTCTAGGGTATCAACTGGCACCTCGTAGACTTTTTGTTTAACAGCACCCCAAACGAAATAATCCATCGGTGTCAAGTCCGGTGAACGTGCGGGCCACGCTGCAGGTCCTCCACGACCAATCCATCTCCTGGGATAATTAATGTTTAACCACTCCCTAGGACCTCTACCAAAATGGGCAGGACAACGATCTAGTTGAAACCAACTGTTCATTCGAGTATTAAGCGGAACATCTTCTAACAGATCTTGAGAACCATTTTCAAGGAACTCTGTAAACATGTCAGCATGTAACCGATGTGGAAGGAATTAGGGACCAACTATAGTGTTGTCCAACACACCCAACCATACGTTACATTGGAATTCATGCCGAAAACTATGTTCCCTTACCGCCCGTGGATTCTCGTAGGACCAAATATGGTTGGTCCTTTGGTTTAAAATTCACCGTCGAGTAAATGTTACCTATATTTTTATTATATTTTTTTAGGTTTTATGAGGAACGTCTTCCTAAAGTTTATTGACAGAATCCAGAAGCACCCTTCCGAAAAAACAATTTTGCCTTGAAACTATAAGATTTAGGAAAAAAAGTGAATGTTCACTGTTCGTCAACAACAAACTGTTCTATCTAAAAACAGCATCATTTTTTATTTTCAGTAGGGCCGTATTAATTTTTTTTTATAATTTAATGAGTCTGAGTCCCCATAACTCCGTCACTGGTTGCTTGCGGGACTTCTACTTCTATGGAAAAATGGTATCTTATAAGAAGTGTCATGCCAAATTTGGCTTAAATAGCCTTCTTCATTTAGAAGTTATTTAAAAAATTCGATTTTTTTTTAAATTTTTAACGCCCTATATTTCGAAAATGAAGCGTCTCCGGAAAAAAATTTATACTTAATATTTTTTCTAATTTTTTTTATGAGTAGTATATCCTTAAAGTTTGTCGACTTAAATCCTGAAATATCCTGTATAATAAAATTCGTAAATTAAGGATGCCATATCATATAGATCAGTTTATATCGTATGGTCGTCCTTATTGATTGATTGATTAATGCCATATAATTTAGAAATAAATTTTGAACTGAACTAAGGACTAAGATGTTTCATTTCAGGATTTTAGACATTTAGCAGTTAGCTATAACTGTTTTTATTTATTAACAATTTTCTTTGAAATAGCGAACTATTGAGAGTAATTAGAAGTAATAAACAAATGTTTTGAAATGGCATAGGATAATTAATCATTTTTAAATCGATACTAAGCATACTATTAGCTTTCTTAATTATACAATTTACAGTAAACACCACGCATTAATGACGCTTCATCAATATTATGACGTTATATTCATAAAAGTTATTGCAGAGGATAGTATAAAAAGTACAGTAAGTAAACTGAAAAATAAAATACATTACGTACTGATAATTCACTAAGTTTTATTGTTAAATATTGTACGAGTATTAGCCTTTATGTAGGAGCAAAATATAGTTTATATTATTTTGTTTAATTATTGTTAAAAGTCCCAATCCTTCTTGATTGAAAGACTTTTTTTAAATAATCAATATTTTTACAGAAACGGTCAAGTATCACTAACTTTAATAAAAATTTAATCAGTTTTTATCAGAAGAAAGGCAAGTAAAAGTTTTTTATTCACAAAATTTGTAGCATATGGACAGCGCTGATTTCTTTCTGAAAAGCGACATTTTCAAATGAATAACTCAAACCAAATGAGGAGAGCCAAAGTTTTTTAGCGAGTTTATAATTTTAGTCCAATGATCTCTTAATACTATCGAACGACTTTCAAAATGTATATTCTAACATTTTTCTCCTATTTTCCTTTAACATAGTGTATATTTCATAAATTAATACAGATTTCCATATAAAGTTCGATTGCTCTTGAAAAACGCTTCTAGGAATCTCGAAAATTAATTCAACAAAAAAAAAACGAATAAACTTGTGACGAAACTTGCACTATCAGGACCCTAGGAGCTGAACGTTGTGTAGGAGTGCCACGATAAAGGAATGTGCACGTATTCCACGTGTATATCAGCGTTGTCACGCCGCAAACTTATCGATAGTCTACGCCAGCAGCTAGCATGCATTCAGACCACTTGAGACCGATTTCAGGCAGTGTTTCCAGAATTTCGCATCAGTTAGGTACTTACTTACGGCCCCTAGGGTACCGCCGCAAAACACATTCACAGATACATACCGAATTTCTTCCTCCGCTCATCCCTCTCTATACGCCCTAGGAAAATGGGCGATGAACTAGAATTACTCAACGGCACACCGTTCTCCGTAAAAGTGTTTCATTCAATAGGAAATTTTATATAAAATATTACACAAAATAAATGACAAATTACATTTTTGTTCATCACGTTCCAATCGAATTCAACAAAATAATATTACAGAGGGGCAATGATGACGTTTTTACTGAAGTATTATTATTATTAAGGAAATAGAATACAATATGAGCTATTATGTCATGTTTGATTATGCTAAGTTGATAGTACTAATAACGGATATTAGTATTGGTTTTATAAGTTACGTTTTTCTAATGGCCAATCGTAGTGAGTAGTCGGTACAATACATTCACTCTATTAACGCTAGTAATCTGGTACTATTATCTCTGTTGAATCATAGAATAAATTATGTCAACTAATACCCTCAAATAATCATGTTCCTTAGTAGTAACTTATTATCCAAAACTTATCCCTATCCTTTAAAGCAGTTAAAAGTGGTAAAAACACATTTATTTAAAGTCATCTTCAAACGCGTCTACCTCCCGTAGGGTGGATTTGCAGACCCATGTTTATACAGGTTGATTCATTAACAATGATAAAGTCGAAAGCTGAAGATACTACACGTGAAATGGTGACCATTGGCGCAAACATGCCTTATCCGAAAGTTGATAGTTTCGGAAATACAGGGTGTTGAAAGTTAAAATTTTAAATCGTTTTTTTGCGATTATTCTGAAAATATGTAGGTTAGGAACTTGAAAATTTGTGAAACTATATTTTTTTAGGCGACGAATAAGATGCGTGTTGTAATTTCAGCATTGCTCATAGAGGGCGCCACTTACGACCAATTTTACCGAAAATTTAGTTAATAACTTTTTACCCTGTATATTTAACATGAAACTTGATTCAAAACCTGAAAGAGCTATCATTTTTCCATTAATTATGTACTCTTGTTTCATTTCGGTATCTCGATCCGTTTTCGAGAAAAATCGATTTAACGAACACTATGTTTTGATAATATGAGAAATTAAAAGCGAAACAAACCAAGTGTTTCTTCGTGTTATTACAACAATTAACAATAAAACAAATAAAATACGTAATTATGATTTAAAGTAATTGTTCGAAGAATCCACCGTTGACACTGATACACTTTACACGTTTTCTGAGAGATCTTCGAGTTTGAAACAACATATTGGGATTGCGTCTGACTTCGTTGGCAGCGATTTGTATTCTTTGCCACAACTCTTCACACGAGCCAATAGATTCTTTGTAAACTATATCTTTCATTCGAGACCAAATAGAAAAATCAAGAGGATTGAAGTCCGGACTTCTGGATGGCCAAGCAAAAATGCTTACATGGCCAATCCAGCGATTTGGAAAAACTGCATCTAAATATGCACGCACTGGCCAAGAAAAATGCGGTGGAGCTCCGTCGTGCATGAACCACATGTCTCTTCTTAAATAAAGTGGAACTTCTTCAAGCCGTGGAAGCATTTTTACTTGGCCACCCAGAAGTCCGGACTTCAATCCTCTTCATTTTTCTATTTGGAAGAATCTATTGGTTCGTGTGAAGAGTTGTGGCAAAGAATACAAATCGCTGCCAACGAAGTCAAACGCAATCCCAATATGTTGTTTCAAACTCGAAGATCTCTCAGAAAACGTTGTGTAAAGTGTGTAAATGTCAACGGTGGATTCTTCGAACACTGACTTTAAATCATTATTACGAGTTTCATTTGTTTTATTGTTAATTGTTGTAATAACACGAAGAAACACTTGCTTTGTTTCGCTTTTAATTTCTCGTGTTATCAAAACATAGTGTTCGTTAAATCGATTTATCTCGAAAACGGATCGAGATACCGAAATGAAACAAGAATACATAATTAATGGAAAAATGATTGCTTTTTCAGGTTTTGAATCATGTTTCATGTTAGACAAACAAGGTAAAAAGTTATTAACTAAATTTTCGGTAAAATTGGTCGTAAGTGGCGCCCTCTATGAGCAATGCTGAAATTACTACACGCATCTTATTCGTCGCCTAAAAAACACACAAATTTTCAAGTTCCTAACCTACATATTTTCAGGATAATCGCAAAAAAAACGATTTAAAATTTTAACTTTCAACACCCTATATTTCCGAAACAATCAACTTTCGGATAAGGCATGTTTGCGCCAATGGTCACCATTTCACGTGTAGTATCTTCAACTTTCGATTTTCCCATTGTTAATTAATCACCCTGTATGTGGTGTTAATGCACTTGTTAATGCCAAATATTTTTGCCACATGTCCGTTATGTCAAAATGGGGAAAATACACACGGATTTGTGTTCAGTAAAATGTAATTTTAAAATTTGACTTACCTCAACATTGCAAGGAGCCACCTTTTGAGAACTGCTGATTTTCATAGAGGATGTTCGATGTGCCCACCATTTGCTTGCACACAAACTTCAGCGCGCCGTATCCAATTCGCTCGCATTCGTTGCAATATTGCCACGTCCTCTCGAATTGTATTACAAGCCGGTCCACATGTTCACTGAAAACTGTTGCTGAAAGGAACCGCGACGTATTTCGTGTAGATTTTCGTGTCCAGTGAAATCTAGTGGTGAGTGTGCGTTACTTACACCATTTCGACTGAAACATGCTTCATCTGTAACAAGTATTTGCGCTTTAACTTGAGGATTTCTCACATGTTCCTGAAGCAACCAGGAGAAAGCGCTTGAACATGTTGAATATGAAATGGGTACAACCGAGCTTCTCGTAGTGTGCGCCATATTTACTTGATGTGCGATATTTTTGGCGCTACGATGCGGATATTCTTCGACGAGATCTAAAATCATCTCCTCGACATTTAAGGTGTCCAAAATTCTTTATGCTACAGCAACAAATGCAGTGTTTTAGCACGAATCCAATTTTTTAAGAGAATTATGGTAATAATCACATAGAAAGACTTTATAA
Organism: Anoplophora glabripennis; assembly: GCF_000390285.2. NCBI lineage: Eukaryota > Metazoa > Arthropoda > Insecta > Coleoptera > Cerambycidae > Anoplophora > Anoplophora glabripennis. The sequence goes on along the minus strand of NW_019416216.1, from coordinate 124,629 downwards.
ATGATTAAAACCCACGTAACCGCCGAACCTAGGCAACCAACATTGCAAGATCGACATTTCCTACTAAAATCTCTAAATCTTAGTATCATCAACACTAACGATCCATTTACAACTAACAATGACAAACTATTACGACTACGTTCAAGATAATGCGAATACCGATTGGTTAAATAAAATGTCGTGAAAAATTACTCAAATAACTAGTCAGTGAAACAGAATGTTGTGTTTAAGATAATCTTGATCTTATTGCTTCAATAATTTTAAATTTTAACAAAGTTTAGGATGGAAATAAAATTATTGATCCAAACAGAATTACTGGTTATGGGGCTTGTAATCATTTTTGTAGGCTTTGTATAAGCATATGTATACATCAACAACAGTTGTCTTTGAATTTATGGATCGATTCTAGTTGAATGTCTACTACAACACTCAATTTAAATCCTATAGATATTTATATATGGCGTCGTTTGAAACTTGTATCGTGTGACACCGGCGCCTCTACCATTTATTAGGATCGTTCCTGGTCGCAGAAAGATTGCTTTTTAACAAATTATTTATTGTACATTAAAATATTATTACATGAGAAACATGGTTACTTAGACCTGATATTCAAAATACAACGTATAGTTTCTTCATTAAATAAACGTATAAAGTGACGAAGTAGGATTGATTAATTTAATTAAATAAAATAAATTATTTCGTAGACATTCATGCAAGTTAATAACAGTACCTACGTTAATAAGAATATAATTATATAGGAAATCAAAATATAGTCCACATGTCATTTTTTTCTTTAATATGAACAAGTATTATTGATACAACGTTATAGCTATGCTATATTAATTTGAAATTATAATTACTGCCACTTTTTTTCGTAAAAGTTATGCACATTAACGGAGCAAATGCAGTGTCTATTCGTTTAATAACAGAGGGCTAGTTAATAGGATTTTGTTACATCTGTAACTAATTTAAATAGAATAAAAATGTTGCCTTGAATTTTTTAATGCCAAATTAATTGTAGTGAAGACTTCTGGATTTTATTACTATTTTACTATTTCTTACATTTTTTATATAAAAGCCAAAAAATCAAATACTATAAAAGTTTACATTTAAATAGGATTAGATAAGTAATTTTGAAGATAAGAGATATAATATCTATACCACATCGAAATTAGAATAATAGAACATTGTACTATGGTAAAATAGTAATCAAGATGTTATACGTTGTACAAACAATCAGTTTAATGCTCTCCTAGTGAATATGCACCTTAAAAAATAAGGAGAGAATACATTGAAAGTTGATTAAGTGTCACGTGAAACTATTTAAATATGAAAATAATATGTAAAACAGATACAGAAACTAGTATACACTAACCATTAATTCTTCCTCTTAGAACTGTAGTGCTACACATAAAGCCGTAGACAATAAAATTTGCATTACAAAAAAAGTTACATATTTTACGAATATTTAGGTATCAGTCTATTCAGATATCTGAATAGTTAATATATTCTAATTTCAATAGATAATATTGGTTTTCACTGAAAGTTAAAATATTATTTAAATAATTCAAATTCTAGCATATAATTATTATTAATATTCTTAATGCTCCATAATGTGTATTTCCAGCAGGAGTTATTAAGTGAATAAGTAATTATAAAATAGAAATTTTTTGTTATGTAACTTAGAGGAAATAACTGATCTTATTTTATAGGTAAACACAAAGTTGTAACTTTATGTTCAGGTTAAGTTTAAAACAAGAAATATCTTTATTGAAATACTGATGTTACAACGTTTCGCTTTAAAATAAATAAAAAACATTACCTGCACCAGGTAAGTTTATATTTATAGAGAATTCCATGGAAGATGACTATCTGTCCTTGATACAAAATAAGTTATATAGGAAATTATTTCAATAAAAACGGTTTATATGATATGTGCGTCTACACTGTCAGGGCAGCACATACTGTTAAAGATAATTGAAGCTCAAATATATATATTCAGTTGTGCAGGACCAGATCATTCTTCTATATTTATCCTGTTTTTATTGGTACTGCTTGTTAACACGGAACCAGAATTGCAATTTGCAGTTCACAATGTTCATCCGCTGAAATATTTGCGTTTTGAGAATGGGCGAATTAAAATATGTATATTACACAACAATCTGAACTCTGCCACGAGCTTATTTGAAATTTTTTCTTCGAAGTTGCCACAGCAATAATTTATCATTAATTCAACAACTTTCCTTTGTAGCTAGAAAGTCTCAGCATGAAAAGGAAAAAAAAAGGTTTTATTAAAACCCTTTGCGTATTCTTCTTTGTCTGACTGTCCACAGCATCACAGGAGAAGACTAATTAACTGTATTCAGGAATATTTTTTAAAGCTCCTTTGATACATCAATCAAGAATATTTACCCATCCAATAGAACCATTTACCATGACTGACTAAAATAAGTGGATAGTACAGGCTATAATTGTATGTAGCATTTCCTGATTTGGGATGAGGATTGTATCCGTAAAAGGAACATTGAAAAGTATTATTGATATGTGTGCTATAGAAAAAGTGTACAGAATTAAATATTCGTCAAACTCGACCCAACGTAACCATATGTATTTATTATTTTATTGCTATGTACAATTTGCAATGAAATTTATTGAATAACAAATAACTTTTACCTTTAAATACAGGATGTGACTGAAAAGTTTGGTCAAACTTTAAAAGATTCTAGATTAAAATCATGTTGAAAAAAAAATTGATGAGCGAAGCCACGTAGTATTTTATTTTACATGTGAAAGTTATTGGTTGAGCTATTATTATTATTTCAAAATTAACTTCATGTTACTAATGGTGTTGTATTCATGCAAAGAAAGTCAAATTGTAAGGCACTAATAAGAAATCATCTACAAATGTACAAAATGTAGAGTTTCTTAACCATAACTGCATTTTAACAAGGTTCCATGAACCGCAAAGCATGATGTAATATCATTATCTGCACTTCGACAAACGACGACGCAAGCTCATATTCTGTCGAAATATACACCAACTTCAAAACCCTTGCAGTAAACATTCTTTACCACTGTACCACGTACACACATAGAATAAAAAATGCTGTCATGTATATTTTAAAGTTAATTAGTGTTATGACGTCGTATAGGTTTTGTGTTGTTAATACTTGTAAATGGAAATACTTGTTTAAGGATTCCTGCTTTGTAAGAAAAAAAAACTCGTTTTATCCAAAATCAAAGAACTTAAACAAGAAAAAAACAGGTGTCATCTTCAAATTCCATAAAACCAATGACTAAGTTCACGGTGAAGGTAGGATTCAAACCAGTTTTCGAACAAATTTAGTACAGACGCAAGATCCGAAATAATTAATCCTTTGCAAGCTTTGCTGGTTCAATGCAATGCTCAAGTCAATATAAAAATATGTAGGAGCAATTGAATTTATTTTGAGAAGCATATGGGTACATCTAATTCCACTGTCAATGAATCACTACAGATCGCGAGCGTTCTGTTATGCTACACATATTCATACTAGACTGTAACACCTGCATCATTATACAATAACAATTAATAGTATTATATGTATATACGAGAGTACAAACAAACTGTAACTTATCAATCAATTCTTTCCTTTTATGGTCCCCATAGAATCGATTGTCTACTTCTTCGCTAGATACGAATATTTCTATAGTTGAGTCCGTTATTCCTGGTGATTCATATGATATTACCATTTTCGCTTGTCAACATGCTTGAAAACACATCGATGTTAAAAGCCTCTTGAAGATTTAATATTTGTGATTTAAGAAGAAAAATCTACCAAAAAATTTGATGTGTTTTGGATTCTGGATATTATACCTACCTACGCAAATTCGCAAATTGGATATCTGCGTCACTGAAACATCTCAGCTATATCTATATCAAGCGTTCCTTATTGTTAATTTACCTTGCAGCTACACCTATTAATTAACGAAACTTGCCTACTGCTGTTATTACAAATACACGTGGAATACACCGTCAAAATACAACGCAAGCAAATAGATGGCTAGTGGAGTAGTTTGTTTGAAGACCATCAAAATATTATGCCTCACAAATTCGCTGGGATTTATCGGGTAAACTTTGCTGATCGGTCAATGTAAGTGAAGTTGGGAATTATTCATGGGAGTTTGCAATTTTCTCCGCATTAAGACGACTTGTTGATAAATCTCTTGCTGACAATATACGAGGAAACTTTTCCTAATCGAATAAGCATTTTTCACAAGGAAAAGTGCTTACCTAAACGTGTCTAGATTCATTGTAAGAATAGCAGCTCAACCTAAGAGCAATCAAAAAGTTACTACCGGAAATAACCATTACTTCAACTGGACAAAATTTCCCTAAAAATATTTACATACGTCTAAATTACATCTGCTGGTGATGATCATTTTTGAGTCAAGTGCATGGGTCAATTCACTTAAGGGAAATCGGCGTATTCAGCTCGTAGAGAAAGTACGACCACTGCGAGTACGCTCCGCAGAAGTCAGCAAAGCTTGTATTGCCCACGCCGGGAACCTTGCGGTCACGTTCAAGGTTGCGAAGGAACTACGATTTATTTCAGTTATTGCAGTTGATTTGAGCATTCCGAAAATATATCTTTAGGGTAGATATTTATTTAGTCCATTAAAAAGATACATTTGGGGTTGCAAAAGTCAGAGCACGCAATTTTATTTTTTGGATGTCAAGAAGGGGTTAGTGTAAAGTTAAATCCATGTTTGTGGGGTCGGAACCCTTGTGCGTCGGCCGCCATCTTGTAAAAAGTGCTGCGAATGATTTTTATACTACTACTTACTATATCGGGCAAACTATTCGTCGCACAGAAAATTTGTAAATACATTTTTTGTTGCAAATTAAATTCTCTACAAATTTAGTACCGTAACTTTTAGTCGTAGAACCAAAAATAACAAAGTTATTAACGGTGATAGATAAAAATTTGGGAACGAAATTTCTTTTGGTCGTTATAACTTTTTTTCTGGTCATTTTACAAAAAAATTACATCAGAGCATTTTGATAGAGGAATAATTTCCATTACAAACTTTTTTCAAATTTTATTTATTTATTAGTGTTTTACAGCGATGCGAATCTTACACTATTCTCCAGTACTAGTAAGTATACATTAATATGAATGATTAGGCATAGGACGTGTCCTTCAAAGTTTTCTTCCAGTTGTGCTACCACGTGCGTGCGTGACGTATTTAATTATGAAAAGTATTTTTAGTTTTGTGGACACTATTTTGAATTTTGTGGACAAGAGGTGGGTTTCAGTGTCGACCAAGCAGAATCAGATGCAGATACCCTCATCGTTCGCTCCGATCTTGCTGCATCCCAATCGTTCGACTCAGTCACTATTGTCGCCGAAGATATCGACATTCTTGTCTTGCTCAAGGAATTTGGAAGAACACATTCAAATGTATTTTTTTTTAACCATCAAAAGGACGTACAGCCGAGCAATTATATCGTCCGTCAAGTTTTATGTACGGAGACGTCATTGTGGATAATCTGTTGTTTCTCCATGCCTTCTCAGGATGTGACACGACTTCAGCAGCTTACAACATCGGTAAAATGAAATTTCTCACAACCCTGGAGCACGTCCTGAGCTAGCTAGTGGAACAGCGTTATTTCTCAATGAGAGAGTCGACCCTACTTTGCTCACCGCCGTTGACGAACGTTTGTTCATCTCTTTATATGGTGGCAATAAAGATGATGATTCTCTTGGCAGTCTTAGACATAAACGATTCGCCAAGTCAGTGACAAAGAATACATTTAATTTGTCTTCACTTCCTCCAACACAAGACACAGCCCGCTTGCACAGACTCCGAATCTATCATCAGGTCCAGTCGTGGCTCGGGAATTACAACGACCCTCAAGACTGGGTCTGGAAAAAGTATGGTCAAATATTGATGCCTGTTCAAAGTTCAGAACCTGCAGCACCACCTGAGCTTCTAGATTTGATATTCTGCTGATGCAAAGGAAACTGTGGAGCAATGTGTTGATGTCGGAAGGCAGGCCCAAATGTTCTGCAGTGTGCCTGAATTGTTTTGGGGAGACATGCAGCAACATGGAGATATCAAAATTGATCGAGGAGAATGATTTTGAAGATGAACTACCAACAATGACGCCACTTCATTCTCCATCCTTCCTCAACAATTCAATATCGGAAGCTCAACCAGATCCTGAGTCGCAGCCTGGCCCATCAAAGAGACTGAGGACAAAGCAGATTGGGAAATATATTTCGATATTTTTAATTACACTAATTATTATGTCAGCTAGAAAATGTCCGTGGATTCTGCCTACTGGGGATACGACGTAAAAAAAAGCGCCACCACCAGCCGTACCTCGTAGGGGGTGGGGAAAAGAGTCAATAACTAATTAACAACATTGCAATGTCAATCATTAAAATGTTTCTTATAAAAATAATGGAAATATGAGAGAAAACTGTGAGTAATCATTCATATTAATGTATACTTACTAGTACTGGAGAATAGTGTAAGTTTCGCATCGCTGTAAATCCCTAATTAATAAATAAAATTTGAAAAAAGTTTGTTATGGAAATTATTCCTTTAAAACCCCTCTATCAAAATGCTCTGATGTATTTTTTTTGTAAAATGACCAGAAAAAAAGTTATAACGACCAAAAGAAAATTAGTTCCCAAATTTTTATCTATTTTCGTTAATAACTTTGTTATTTTTGGTTCTATGACTAAAAGTTATGGTGCCAAATTTGTAGAGAATTTAATTTTCAACAAAAAAATGTATTTACAAATTTTCTGTGCGACGAATAGTTTGCCCGATATAGTAAGTAGTAGTATAAAAACCATTCGCAGCTCTTTTTACAAGATGGCGGCCGATGCACAAGGGTTGCGACCCCACAAACATGGATTTAACTTTACACTCCCCCCCCTCTTGACATCTAAAAAATAAAATTGCGTGCTCTGACTTTTGCACGCTAAGCCCAAAAAAATGTAACATTTCAATGGACTAATTGGAAATAAATCATTCTTGCAATTAGAGACGCCATTGAACTGTTTATCCGTATTTCAGATTTGATATAGGGTATTCCATAGTCTCACATGGTTTGTGGCAGTACTTTCGACAACAAAGAAAGATCGCACAAGCGCAGTATTTCAGTATAACCAAATACCGTTGCTGTTAAGCCTGAGTGTATCCTTCGTACCAATGAAAATAAATGACGTGGCTTGTTATGCTTGCACTGTCGGCGTCAGTTCCGACAAAAAAACTCTCGACCTCACATAACAATTTGTTTTTTTTTTTGGCTTATACTTTCTATAAACAAACAACTGAGTGTTTACAATTTACTTGGGGTTCGTTCAAAAATGAAGACGAATTGGAGAATGTCTTAGTCACTACATCAAGACAACATCAACAAAATATTAATTAATAAAATAGTATTATATGGACCCCATAAAGAAAACTTTGCAGATTCTGTTGTTTATAACAAATGATTTGCACTTTTTACGATTTTTTTAATTTAAAATTGGACTTTACTTAAAAAACATAATTAATGGATATAGGGAAGATGGATTACTTCAGTAACCTATGAGTCCCTTTAGTATAATAATTCAAAATACAAGATTACTTTCAAGCTGTAGAAGGTTTGAGGTGATTAATACAATATTTTAATCAAACCAGCTTTTCTCACTCAATCTCAAAAAAAACCTTTCGAAAGGCTGGCATTTCGGATAATTAATTTTTATGGTAGATACTTCTTCTTCCATAGGGTGTTCCTTAGGGATCCTATCTTGGCCCTATCCCTATCATCTTATTCCAATATTCTGACATTTCTACTGTTTAATCGAATAAAATTTAAATGTTGATCATAACAATCAATCACTGGTCCATCAATTGAACTCATCGTTTTATATATTTTGTTAGTATTTAATTATAACATTTATTTATTCAGTTTTTCTTTTGAAGAGAAGTTAATAAGGACCATGTGAAAAAATTCAAAAATCAAGACTTCAACAGTTCTTGAACTGAGTTCAGAACGGAATTTATGTTGAATATAAAACAAAGATAAAATAAAATGTTAAATGTCATCTTTACTACTTTATACGGGATGATATGGGCACGTGTCAAGGATATGAGAACTCATTCATGGTTCCACTAGTAAATTCACTAGACCAATATCAGACGAAACCAGCCACATAATTCAGTTACTGCATTGTTTCGTTGCTGCATTTTTTAATATCGACTTTTTATTTCTAAAAATCCTTCATCTTTCGATGCTTTAAATATCCTACCATTATTGGCACATCAGTCATAAATAATAAGCAGAGATCTTCATCTAACTTTAATTTCCAACGGTTTAATTTACGAGTGTATATATAAATTGTTGTATTATGTTTCAAATACTCTTCCGTTACGAGATAAATTCTAATTAAAGAATCGCCGCAGCATTCGCATAAAAAATTAGATATGACGAAGAAACACATGAAAAAACATAGGACACCTGAAGGCAAGGTAAAGAGGCAGATTATGCATTTAAAGTGTCGGTAATGAGCAGGATCAAGGATATTTTGATACTTTAGTTCTGGCGATTCTTGACGATCGAATCCGGAAGAAAACAAAAGACAATGTATAAATATGACAATTCAATATTGCAAAAAATCACACATAAATTCTTGCCTTACATAAGCAAGGGAACACCTTTTCCTCTTTAACAGATGGTTACAGTGTTTTTCAATATTTTTTAATGAAATTATGTGTCTATAACATTCTGGATTATTATTATTCTCAAATTAATGTCCAAAAATTCTTCACATTCCTTATAATAAGAGTTTGTTAAAAAACTACATTTACACCCCACCTTCAGACCAACTTTTTGAGAGTGCAAATTTTAAATTTAAATATGTTTATGGAATATGTAAAACTGTTAGTACAAAAAGTTTATTTAAATACGTACAATACACTAGATAACGGATTTTGAATTTTGTTCCACTGTTTTTCAAATTGCAAGCTTAGATATTTTCATAGGTACCCAGTTGTAATTTAGTATTATAGGTAATATTTGAAATTACTGTTTGAAATGTGTATGTACAAATATGCTTATAAAAAATTTTAATCAATGGAAATATGCAGCAAATTGTTAATATAAATATGTGCATATATTTGATGTTACATAAACTTTAAGCATGGACGCATTGACAGAATTGCAAAAACTCAATGAATTCAATAATGGAACTAATAATTATTTTCAGTATATATGTGTATAACATTAATTAAAATTTAGAAATAATATTATATTAGTTACCGATTTATTTTTAACAACATTATTATCACATAAATGTTAAAGCTTACAACCGCAGGTGTCACGACTTTGTAACATTTAGTTCCTTTATTAATACAGATTTCCGCTTTAATGGTGGAATTAACTGATATTGTTAACGCTAATATTAAGAATATAAACTTGTCGTATATTTAATTGAGTTATTCTTGTATACTGAGTACTTTAATACCATAAATACCAGAATTTTTATAATTTATGAATTACGACATTTTTCTACAATGTTTCGAATCTTGACGAAAACCCTACGGTGTATACTTTTATTTATTTAAATCGAAAAAAAAGTTTTAGATGTGATCACTGACATACTGATCATTCTCCTTGGAAATCTCTGTACATTTTTTGTGCATGAATGACCACTCTACAAAGAACGTGGGTTCTTCATCTTCTTAAGTGATGTAATCTACAGTTTTTTGCGACTTAATATATTTAATTCATTAGTAAACAACTATTATGTTATCCACAAAGAGATGCAGAGCCGTGACATTGAAACCAGTTTTTTATTTAACCTTCCTATAAATTCGTTACTCATTGTTTTTCATCCTATACTCGTAGATGTTACATCTCCTTATTATCGTACACAAATCGTGCTCGAGCAACTTACCAGGAGGTGCTATTTATGAACCGCCTTTTAATTTATGCTAAGTACAGTTTTAGGTGATTAAATTGTTATTTTTATAACCAGCATTTATTTCACAAATTCCACGGTATGTTTAAGTATGAACATATTTACTTCCATATTTACAACGTTCTAACCTATATTTTAGCGAATTTATGACATACTATTAACGCATTAAATAGGTAAATAAATGCAAATGACAACATGCTCAAGCAAACAGAGAAAAATTGTACCTACTATTCAAATTTCACCCATGTTTCCAGTCTACACCAAACAGTAGCCCGTAAAGACGGAAAAAGCATCGAAACTATTCAGACAAGCAGTGAATGTCCAAGGACATATAAGTTGCAGTTGCCACTATAGCTACCAAGATAGCGTTGGTCAAGATCCGAAATTTTTATCGGTGTTTGAAATCCAACAGCCACAGCTATATACGGAAGCTAGGACAGCTCCAGATACAGTAAGTCAAAATAGATTACGTTCAATGAGACTAATGATGCTGGCATCTTAAAAGTCATCGATGTTTCGAATTTTTTAGCAAAACACGAACGAAATAAACAAAATCGAGCCACAATCAATGAACGACGAGATGAATATATATTCAGAAATCAATCACATTCGATAACAGATCGGGACAACACCACTAGAGGTCGTCGAAAACCAGAAAAAAATTAGAGAATTAACAGAGCTATCAAGAAGTGTGATCGAATGTCGACTTGGTTAATTAATCAGGGCAACATTCCTCTTGACTGTACAAAGTACGATTGTACGCATTCACTTTCATTATGTTGTTTTAGTTTCACCGCATATATCCAAACCCTATCTTGTATACTAAAAGTGTGCAAAATAATCGAACGTGAAAAATTACTTGTGTTTGGAAAAAACTTTTGGAAATCACAGGTCATGATTTCAAATTTATATAAAATCATACACAGTAGAGGAAATACTTCTTGAGATGTTCTTTTCAAAATATTGTTATTTAGAACGGTAGTTTAAAACAGCGATAATAAACAATAATCGTCAATCATAAAAATAAAAAATGTTGGGACATCAAACTCTGCACCATCTTTCCTTTAAAGAAGAATAAATCAATAGTTCAAAAAATACTTGGATTAACTCACGTGAACTCTGCTGGAAACCCGCGTAACTCTGTAAACTGGATTGAAACTAGGAAAATTTTTCATTGTGCACGTTTGCAAAGCTATAATATTGAAGGTCTGTACATGCCTCAACTCTCGTGGACCCACATGAGACCTGTCTAGAAAGAATACAATATTAATTCCTTTACAATATACATTTGCAAAATCTTTTACAAAAAATTATATGTGTTACATATTTATTAATTCAGAAAAAGTGACAGGAAAAACGAGAAAAGTTGTTCTTGTTGTGTAATAGGATAAAAAAATAGTCCATTCTCCGTAACAAGCTTATATAAACATATCCACTTACAAAGATATACATCTAAGTGATCGATCTTTGATTACCTACCGTAGCGTTAAATTAGATCGTGTTGGTTATTGCTTGTACTAAATAAGGGACTTGTAAATGCGTCTAAATAACTCATGAATTATTTTCATACACAAATAAAATATCATTGCTATTTATTTTTATTATTTTTCTACAAACATTGCATTAACACCTGTGGCCTCATAGAAAGCGATTAAAGCGTTTCGAATGATTTTGAATTATGTGAATATGTTTAGTTTTTTGTTTTTGGGGTAGCTATATAGGTATTACAGAAGCCTGAGTATCCCCCAGCAACATTTCAAAAAGGTGTATAATGTTTGGTACAAGTAAAAAATTCTGGTTTTCTGTTCTTATAAAAAAAGATTACTGAATACATCTAATTACTAAATGTTACGCAATTGTGGTAAAACGGAAAAGCCTCTTTAGTATTTAAAAATGCCTAGTCTGACCATACCTAAGAAAAATATCGATGTCTCTATCTGTTCGTATTATAAAACATAGTGGCAACATTGCTTAACAAAGTTATTAAATCAACAAAATTTAATGGCAAAAAAAAACGTAAAATAACTATGAACAACAAATCTGATGGGTTTATTCATCACCAGATTTAATATATTGTAAGTAGTCTAATTAAATAAGCCTTTAAATCGAAATTTTGGTCAACTTGCTTGAATTTTTTATATGAGTTAGTTTGAGATATGTTATAACAATAAGTGACAATAATTTTTTGTTCAACCCCCGGCCAAGGGTGAAAAAAGATAAAACAAAAGAGTTTTTCAAGATCAAAATTTCAACTCAAAACGGGTAAGGGCTAGAAAAAAAAGTTTCATATAAGTTGTAAAGCATACAATTCTACATAAAGATGGCCTCTTGACTTTTTCTTGTATTATTAAAATTAACAGAATTAGAGAGGCTAGAAGTTAAGGGAAGATTTCAGAAATTTAAAAAAATTATAAGCAGAAAAATGAATGAATTTGGTAATTTATTTTTCGATCTACTCTAAAAAATGTAACCTTTCTTTTCAGAGAAATAGATATATTTTTTAATTTTTAATAAGAAAGTTATAACAATTTCAAATTTGTTGTTCACCCCCCTAAACAGAGATTTTAACGAAAACCTCGAAACAGGTCAATTTAATTTTGTCAATTTGTTTACATAAATCATATTTTTAACTCTTTTTGAGTAAATATGATTTTTTTATAAATAATAAAAATATAGCTTTTCTGAAATAAAAAATAAGGGTAGCAACCCCCAAACACGGAATCACTTGTGAAATATTTGTTTTTTATCATAAGTAATTTGCATTTTGTTTCATTTCAAAATATTGATTAGGACCCCAGAAATTTTGAAAAAACTGTTTTGGGAGGCGGACTTTGAGGGTGTATTTCACCCTGTAAATATGTTTTTCCGCCGATAAAAAAAATACGTGTCTTTTACAGTAGATTGAAAAAAAAATACAAAATTCATTCGTTTTTCTGCTTGTTATGATTTTTTAAATTTCTGAAAAAACTGTTTTGGGGGGAGGGGGCATTTTGAGGGTATATTTCACCATGTAAATATCTTTTTCCGCCGATAAAAAAAAATACGTCTCTTTACAGTAGATTGAAAAAAAATACAAAATTCATTCGTTTTTCTTCTTATGATATTTTAAATTTCTGAAATCTTCCATTAAATTCTAGCCTCCCTAACTCTGTTAATTTTAATAGTACAAGAAATAGTCAAGATGCCGTTTTTATGTAGAATTATATGCTTTACAACTTTTATAAGAAACTTTTTTTTCTAGCCCTTGCCCCTTTTGAGTTATCTTGAAAAACTCCTTTGTTTTATCTTTTTTCTCCCTTGGCCGGGGGTTGAACAAAAAATTACTGTCACTTATTGTTATAATATATCTCAAACTAACTCATATCTAAAATTCAGGCAAATTGACCAAAATTTCGATTTAAAGGCTTATTCAATTGCACTGAAGGAACAAATACTATAATCGGTGCTCAAGGTAGCCAGGCAGCAACTACTCGTATATATAAAGAGTCAATAAAAATGGCTCGTTGAACCCAGTTTCATACCGTCCTTGACGTGTACATCAAGTAAACTGGTAAAAAATCTAAACTTATTCACGTAACAAGTGATATAACCGTGTTAAATTTAACACAAAAATAATTTTCCCAGAAATATCAAAATATTACTTTTTTTTTGTTAAATTTTTATAAAGCTTTATATCCTGGTTCAGGTGATGTGATTACCTATTAATATCTGTTACTTATAGGATTAAAATAGAGTTGGAGTTCCAGTTAGGTAGATACCTTAACATTTGTTTAAAAATGTTGACAGAAATCTTGGTTACAATCTTTTTAATAAATAATTAACAAATCTATACGTTTTTACTTCTCAAAGGAAGCACAATCACCAAATATGGAAACTATCCTAAATATGGACACTTTTCTATATACAGGGTGTTTGGAAAAGTTGGTACAAAATTTAAAGAGGTGAAAGTAGAGCCAAAAATAGTAAAAAGAGTTCCCATAAACAGTGGCCCTCCGGAGCACCGTTACTGCGATATGGCCCTCCAAAGGGGTCCTTTGGATATTTTTTAAAATAATTTTTTTTCTGATTAAGATATTGGAATGAAAATCGGTTATAAATAGAATAGTTTCCTGACTACCCTTAACAGAAATTTTTCGATTTTTTTATTCCTTTTAATTATCAAGCTATTATTTTTTAATGAATTAGACTTTTTTTGTCCCTACTTTTGTTTCAAATTCTGCGTAGTTTAGTCAAAAATAATAATTTTTTAAGTAATGTATGGCATCTTTCATGGTGATATTTAAATTCTTACGTTTCTTTATTTTCTTAGTTGTGATCTTTGTGCTTGACTTTCGATTTTTTTACATTTCTTTTTTTTTCATTTTGCAGAGCAGTATATTTCATTAACATTAGAATCCATTCATTGTAAGTTTTACTCATATACCGAAGTCATTATAATAAAAACAGATTAGTTGATACACAAAAATGTTTACTTGAAACCCCCTAGTGACGCCTATGCTTCAGCAACTACCAAAGACTATTTCAAGGTATCGACAGAACAAACAATATAATATCACCGTCCGTTAGACGCCCCGTGACTTATTTAGAAAGGGATGTTACAGTATTTCAAGGTCCAGTAAGGAAAGGGCATATTAAATTATAGAAAAAGAATGTGTCAAGTCGGAATGCATTTATCTATGTAGAGCAATTCAGGTCGTATTCCGCACGACATGAAATATTGCTCATCTAACAAAAGAAGTGTAGTAAGACGCATTGAATGTTTATAATCCAATAGCTAAGGTATATATCATGTCATCGGGATCACACAAAAGAGATCGATATAAACATTAATTGGCATTAAGCTGTCAAGTGTTGCGTTGGCAGGGAATTATTCTGATTTCTATGGAATCTAAGCAGACAATTGGATTTATCCATAAATGTAAAATCTATTATTGTACGGCCCATTTGTAGGTATTTTAACTGTCGGCAATTATATATATGGTTTAATACAAACCAGTGGGAAACAAATCACGCCGTGACAGTTATTGGTTGATTGGATTTGACCTTCATTGAACAATTTGAATATAATTATCACACACTTCAAAAATTAATAAATATTTAAAAAACTCGTTGTCTACTGATTTTTAGAGGACTTTATATGACACAATTAAATATATTTATCTGCTCCCACTATAGTAAATAGACTATTAATACATTGTTTTTAAGGAGGTAAGTGGATTTTACCGTAGAAGTGGAAGTTGCTGTGGTCAACGGGAGGTAAGTGAGGTAACTTACCTCCTTAGGAAAAAGCGATTTCGAGTTATAAATGCAAATTTTATGAACAAATGAATAGAAATATTTGATGAACATTATATTTTATTAATTATTATGAATGAATATTTATAGTAATTGTACAGTTATTACATTTAGTAACATTTATAAAATCTGGATAATTATTCCTCTCGCGTTTACTAATTGTCACATTTTTCTCAAAATGACTTAAACTGTCAGCAACATAACTTTGTGCAATTGTGGCTGATTTCCACCCACCATGTCTCTTGATTGCTAATACAGCACGTCTTGTATTAGCCAGTAACGTTGCCGATGTTCTTCGGAATTAATCGTCTGTATATGTTTCAGGATGTTTTAGTTTCAAGGCTATTCTTGCCGACTGGTTGGTTGTAGCATCTACCTGCTTGATAGCGCATACAAATTTTGGAATTGTATCTCAACATATATTGTATGGACTGTAATGATTTTTATTTATTGTATATGTATTAAATAAGTAAAAGATGTACATATTAATACAGAAATTTACAAATTAACCCAATTATGTTTTGTGTTGCAGCAAAGTTTAATGTCTGTCGTATTTCACTAAAAACATAGTACGAATTTCTTCCGCATCATCTGGCCTACCTGCTCAATAAATCTTGCTATTGATATGAAAATTAACTGGGGTCAGTCATGTCACCTTCCTGGTTGAGAGAAACTTTATTTAAATAATAGCGCGCAGAGAGTGTACAATTACTATTTTTATATCAGTTTGTGGGTATTAAGTTAATTAGTTCTAAAAAATCCTAGAATCTCACTTACTATGAAAATTGTATTGATTCTTGTAAAATAACATTAAAGTGACAAGAGATGGTAACAAAAAATATATGATTTTAAGAAGATATTTAAAACATTTCTCTCGTACGTCGTAGCAATGTTTCTCAAAATCTTCCGATAGTTTATCTTATAATCTCTGTTATAGGAGTTTTATCCTTTAATTAATATTCATTATAGAATTAGATTATGAACATCTGTTTCAGCCATGAAGATGGCATAATTGAATATTTACAACTAATAAATTCCTTTATATATTAAACTATTTTAATGTCGTGCGTGGTATTATTTGGATGATCTGTGTAATATATGTAAAAAAAGTTATATAATATGAAATTTACAAGCATATTGCTAGTCTAAGAATTTTCAAATTATTAAAATTTCTTCTCACTTCCTGATTAAAAAAAATTTATTCGATTTTAAAATTCCATTCAAATTCAAACTGTAATAGCCACACCCACTTAAAAGATAGAATTACAAAAAATTTTTAGTCATCGTTTATTATTCAGTAATAAAAAAAATTCGATTTGTATTTTATATTTTGATGTTTATTAATTTTAATTAATATTAAAACTGTTTTAAGAGAATTAATAATTTTTTTAATGTTTATCTAATAGCTAAAGATTAAGCAAGGTAGTTGACATTGTGCAATATGCCCAAAAATTTAAGCTAGTTTGAAGGGAAGTTACTATTTCGCTGGTATCGTAAAATAATGTGTATAGTCACTAAGATTTTTTAAATTTGTACAGGGTGATTCACTATATTTTGACCCCCCTTTAACTTTCTTGTTTTGAGAGTTATAAAAAAATATGAAATATAAAATTTGCACGAGTTTTTATGAATTTTTCGGAAATTATAGTAGAGAAACAAATGAAGTCCAAACAAAATGGCCGCGGATGTTAACATGGTTAAGTTAAATGGAACACCCTGTATATTTTTACATATTTGGATAGAACGTTTTCTGTCGAGCATAGTCATGTAGGGTTCGTTGGGTCCATGTGTAACAATAAGCGAGATACTGTTAAAAAACGAAAAGAAGTTTTTTTTATTAAGAAAATAAAACATCTTGTAATTGTTAAACCTTTTTCAGGTATTTCTGCAGTTTGTATTATTATTTAATTAAAGTGGGTTACACAGAAGCAGAAAATTGAAATATTATAGGAATTAAAATAGAGCAAAGTTCTTCTCCATACTCTATTTTAATTCTAAATAATTTTATACTTCTGTGTAACTTATTTTGATTAAATAATAATACATACCCATAACAATGTTGTCAAGACATTACTCCCTGTCACTGTCAGGACCTACCATATAATGTCCATGAGTAATTAGACCTCTCACGGCCTAATTAGTTACAGAGATTTCGTTACATTACCTATACGCATTTTGGACCATATCAATGTGCGATATATCAAAATATATTATAACTAAATCTATAAATCCTTACGTAATTGGAAAAAGGCAGAAATTCCTGAAAGAGGTCTAACAATTACAAGATGTCTTATTTTCTTAATAAAAAACCTTCTTTTCGATTTTTAATAGTATCTTGCTTATTGTTACAAATGGACCCAACAAACCCTATATGGCTATGCTCGACAGGGAACGTTCTATCGAAATATTTAAAAAACAGGGTGTTCCATTTTACTTAACAAAGTTAATATCCGCAGCCATTTTGTTTGGACTTCATTTGTTTTTCGACTATCATTTTCAAAAAATTCATCAAATATCGTGCAACTTTTATATTTCACTTTTTTTATAACTCTTGAAACAGAAAAGTTAAAGGGGGGTCAAAATATAGTGAATCACCCTGTACATAAGAAGTGTTCAGGATCTTAAAAACTCAACACTAAAATATATGTGTGAAATTCCTGAAGTTTTGGCAATAATGTATCTCCGTTTTTCCGTCGGTGCAGTTCTACACGTCACTTGTGCAGTATTGTGTAGAAATTAGAGCAAGATAATAAATTTTTATCTACTTTTGTCGCTGCTGACGAGCGCCTAACTTTGTCATAGTTTTCGGACATTTTATGGTGAACAGCACAATTTACAAAAAAAAAACATAGGGAAGGTTCTTTATGATGTAATTTTTTTGACAGTTGAAATTGCTTAGCAAAAACTCGCTCTCCAACTCAGTAATTTTTACTACCTTGATACTAAGAAAGATTTAGGTAAAAGCGTATATTAAGGTGGCCATATTCCTGGCCGAGAAATAGTGAAATTTCTGGCGTTTTTAGGTACTGAAATCTTGAAAAGTAAAACGTGTAGAACAAAAGTAAGCACAAAAATAAAATCCTCGATGTTTTGTTTATTCATTGTTACCATTTAAATTTACTCAAATAAAATAATAACTAAAAGAAAGCGTTTGTAAAACACGCGTTTGCTGTTATCCTAACCCCACATTTTAAGAATTATTTTCACGTACTTATAAATAAAAGTAAACAATTTTATATGTAGGACTAAGCAAGTAAATGTTATAAGAATATTTACATGTGGAATTATATATAAAAAAAGTTAGTATTTTAGTAGATTTCAGTACCTAAAACCTTGATGGTTTGATCGTTTTTTGCACTTGTTTATTCGTTTTACTGCGGCGTCTTTGAAAATACTCAGGTGGCATGACATGACATTCCTATTATTTGATAAGCTTTAGATTATTCAGTTATTGAATGTTTGAAACTATTTGTCTTTGCGGAAAACACTATTTAAAGAATAACAATAAACTATTTAGACTCTTTTGACAATATCTTCCTTATTATTAGAGATATCGCTATAACGTTAAGGAATGAATAAGAGTGCACACATGTCTTTAACATCGTAAGTTAACACATAATTCCCTATTTTTTATATACTTTTAAATCCATATTTTTACTTCATCAGTTAATTCTGTCATTGTTTCGCCTGCGTATGCATTTAACCTTTCTTGTCTCCTCTTGACCACTTCTGTTAGCAATATGTGTCCCTAAGTATAGACGCGTGAGTGGAAATCGACATCAGGCCTGCAGTTTAAAAATTATTACTATATATAGCCTTCCAACAATAATTTACGGCAGATTTGATCGATTTCCACGTCTAAAATAAAAGCGGCACGCTATTGCAGCTAAATCGTAGCGTGGAAAATTTTACGTAAGCCGATTGTACTTTATTATTGAAATTGGGAAATAATTCGAATAGCAAATCACTTTTAAAATTATTTAATCTCGGATTAGGTTCATTCGATTTGGTAGCAATTTCTCGGTTTAATTTTTTTTGTTTCAAGTGGGAACGGCAACATTCTTTAGATGCCCAAACATAAAAAAAGTAAAACCGATTCATTTACGCAAAGAGATAAACGAACATCTGAAAAAAAAACACTAATTACCGTAATAAAAATCTATGCTCATAAAAATTGGGTTAATGTAAGTAACTAATGAATTGTTATTTTCTGTTTCAGGTTTCAAATTATTCTTCAACATCTATCATTGGTAAGTTTACAAAAACACAATTTTGAAACTTTTGTTACTATTTCTTGAATAGACGATCAAAAAATATCAAAATTTGGTATACCGGGTCACTGATCACGAATCCGAGATCAAATTTACAAAATTCATTTTAAAAAATTTAATCAGTTACCTATGTATTTTATTACCTGAGATTAGGCAGAAAACCCGTGAATAAATCTTATACAGATAAAAGAACAAGATATAGCCGAAAAAAAGAAGGTTAAAACATGATTGCGTACTCAGCTTATAAAGTAAATAAAAATATTACAAAATGAATTTCGCAATTCTCACCTCGAATCCGTGAGTTCGGGACACGGTCGGACGATCATAACCGTCGCGTCGGCCTTTCGCTACAGCGCATCATACGAAACCAGTAATAACGGCAGTTATTGGCTTCGCGTTTACTTCGTGTATATGTGTTTTAATACTCTAATATTGTCGATCATGCCAAGGGGTAAAAAAACACCTTTCGCTGATAAAGTACGAAAATTTATTTATTTTTATTTATACCTATCTGCTTATTTATTTGTTTACAATGAACACGCCTAGCGACGTCACTAGCCGACGAAAACCCCGAGCTCTAGTGATCAGCAAAACCGAAAATCCCCTTGTACCAAATTGGTCGCGAATCTGTTATTTTTTGAAAATTTGGTCGCCCATCTTGGATCCGCCATCATGATTTTTGCAAAATTGACCACATTCTTTGAGGTTAGAAAAAGGATCATCAATTCTGACGCCGGATTTACGTTCGGCGGAGTCTTAACCATATAAATGAACATTTGAATAAAGAAAAAAATATATCTGTATTTTTCCTAGCACTTTTTTCGTGAATTTTTGCTAATTTTGACCTGTTTTTTGAGATTAAGAAATTCCTGTGATGTGATAGCTCAATTCTGACACTAGATTCCATACATTTCTTTCAAAAATGAATATTTGTGAAAATAGAAAAACTATTATTCGCAATTATAAATTAAGAATAAACTTGAATGGAATATTTCTTTTCTAGATGTAACAAAACCTAAACAAATAATTGTAAACTTTATAAAAACAATTTTCCTAAGAAATAAAATTAGGGCACTCAATAAAATATGCTCCTTCATTACTGAAATTTATGCTTTATGAAAATTACGGTCTGGTTTATGAATATAGGGTTTTCATTTTAGTTGGTTCAGACCAAAACGCTGGTACTTTTCTTTATTAGTAAATCTAAATTCTTAGTAAATAATAAATAATGTATTGTCTTTCATGGTTCCACCTATCGAAAATAGTATGAATTGTGTCGGACAAATAACCTAGTTATAAGATGGAACGTTTTCAACATTTCCAAATGTAAAATGTAGGCGCAACTGAGAAATATTCACAGCATGAAGCTGTAGCAAGCATATAAGTAATTTGTTAAAATAATAAATATGTAAAAAATGTTATTAATATTTATTACATTAATGATTTCAGAAATATATTTTGATTAAGAATATAATATGCTAATTTATGTGTAGGGTATAACTAGGGAAAATATTGTATAAAATTACATGTATAAATTCTCAACTTATATGTGTTCCCAGTTATTAATGATTTTAATTAAAAAGTGATTTTAATATAACTGCATTGTGTACAAATTGTTTTATTCTATAAGTTTATTAAATTGAGAAATAGAACGTTACTAAGCGTAATTGGTTTATGTTTCATACTATATATCGGATAAACTATAATTAGCTATCGTTTAGGCACCTTTATTTAAATGCTTCATATTACTTTGCACATCTGTTTCCCGGCTTTCTTAATGCAGTAATAAAATAAAATAAAATTTATCCATGTCTACGTAAAATAATCGAGGCAGTTTTATATAGTTATTATTTGTGTTCGTTCAATTGCTATTAACAAGCTTATTTTTGTTTACAATTGGATCTTACAGTGAACGGTAGACAAATATGTACATCATTATAAAAAGTTCTTCCATTTTTCAAAACGATATACGTGTTTTTTTACTAATTCTTGTGGAGCTGAAATTTATTTCCATTTTTTAAATTTTTGTTTACAATACTTCAAAATACCCAAAGGAGAAAAAAGTAAGAAGTGCCACAAAAATTATAGAAGTTTAAATTAGACCTATTTCTAAAGCTAAAAACACAAAAGAGGTTAGGTTAAAGGTTAAAGTAAAAATAGTAAAGAAACACTTAAATTTTTGTCATATGGATAATCTATAAGAGGGCTATTTGAGCAGTTTCCCAGGAAAGAAATTTAAAGGGAAGTCATCATTCTTGTGGTGTATACTGGATATCAATTATGTATCAACTTGACTGAATAGGAATGCTCCACTTTAGGGCCTTTTTATCTGATATATTTCTTTTTGTCATTATCCTTCTGGTTCTTCTTATACTGGTACTGCTATCAGTGCTACTATCATCGCTTTAGAAATAGCAACAATGGTTTACTTGCGGCACAGATTTTTCAATCTTTCCTTTTAATAGTAGTACCTAACAAACTTATTTATGTCCAACAAGTTTAACAGCGAGATACAGGACATTATTAAAAAGTAATTTAAGTAGTAATTTTATTTATCTTTTATAACTTCGAAATTAAGGTACTGATTATGTATTTCATGGAGTTCTCATAAATATCGCAGTATAATTGCGAGGCACAGTTAAATTTATTGCACATAATAGAAATAGGCGTTGAAATAAGGTAGTTGGTTCTTGGAATAGCAACTGTAAGTATTATGTGTTTTACCTTCTAATGTAAGCACTAAAAACTGCTACTAAATTAAAAGAGTACAGTGAGTTTCATTGTGTTTGTATAAAAATTTGATAATATAAATCGTCTAGTTTCTAGTTGTAGTAAATCAAATCTGTATCGAACTTTCTATGCCATCTATTTTAAAAGAAAGAAAATTAAAAACTTTGTTTCAGTATTGATATGATTGACAAATCGGATATAATATTACCTGCCCGTATTTTAGTTGTTACAATGAAAAATATGGTGATGTATGTATCGGTCTCCAAATTGTTAAAATGTTTGCAATTGCGTACAATAAAACCTTGTTGCTTACATACAAAGTGAAATCTCAAATTTATAACGAGCGTTCAAATAAAAACGTGGTCGAAGTTGGCTCTGACACATTGGACGTAGGGAGTAGCTTATAGCGACCAACTTAACCTCATTTCTCAACGAGCTGTATAGCAGCTGTCAGTTTCAATAACGTTAATGACTATATAACTATATTTTAAATAATAATCGTGATAACAATAACAAACAATTAAAGGAGCTGCGGAAAGTGAAATGAAACCAGGCTTCATCAGAAAAAAAGGTGATATTATGAAGTTCACCGTAGTTGTTTAAAAACCATTCACAAAATACAGCCCGTCGCGGAAAATCAACTTCATGAAGTTCTTGCTGATAAGTTAAACGATAGGAGAACAAACGCAAATCTTGTTTAACACTGTGTGGCAGGTACCGACTGATACTCGCACCATTTGTGATAAAACACGTACAGAAGTTCTTGGCGCATTTTCCATTATTTGTTGGACATTTTCTTTTAATTCTTCAGTCCGCTTTTTAGGTCGGCCGCTTCCTTTTTTTCTTGTTACACTGCCCGTTTCACGAAAAACATTAACACAACGCTGAACTGCACTGAAAAATTTTGTACTCAACAACGCCGGGAAATTGATTTTGAAATTCTATGAAACATTCCTCAATAGAATACTTCCATATTCCATCAATCTTGCGTTCATTTCTAAAGTAGGACTCTATGATAAACACTTTTTGTTCTTGAGAAAACACCATTTTAAACGCTTTTTAAAACGAAAATATTCAAATTGATAGCGGCGATATAGCGCTTTCACAGATGACGTTTAAGTTCATTTGCTATACGCTACGCCCTACGTCCAAATTTTCAGAATCAACTTGACCACGTTTTTATTTGAACGCTCGTTAGTTTCTTTGAAACGCAGAAGCGGAATAGAATTAATTTTGTAATTTTAATTAAATATAGCTTTCTTTCCCGAAAAAGAAACAAATTTGCATTTTGGTGTATACAATTTCATACTATTAAAAGTACACAAATAAATACTTTGAAATACTATAGAATTAGATAATCAACTCGTGAAGCTACATTATTTTAAGACTATTAGCAAAAGGAAACTTTGGAAACTTGTTGCAACGAATAATTGAATAAAAATGTATTACATTCTGACTTGAAATTTTATGTTCAATAAATTGCCATCTGTCTAATAAGTAAAGTCCAAGACTATCAGAAAATCCAATACAAAACAGTCAATTTGAGATCGGAAACTTTTCTAAAGCTCATATACATGATGATCTAAATGTTGCTCTATATGAGGTCTACTCGGAAAATAACCGAACTTTATTTTTTTTTAATTAATTTTATACATTATTGATCCTTGTATCCTCAACTATTCACACACTTTTCCCAGTGGTGTCTGTATTTCGCAAAGCAGACCTAGATAGCTTCATTTGAAATGACCTTTAAAGTCTGTGGCGAATTTGTTTTGACGACATGTCAATAGTCTCAAAATGGTCACTTTTCAGGGCTGATTTTAATTTTGGAAAATGAGTAAAAATCGCAAGGATCCAGACCTGGCGAGTAAGGAGAGTGGAGGAAGACAGTAATAAGATTTTTGGCACAAACACGAATTGCCAAAACTGGGTGTGCAGGTGCAAAATGCACAATTCAATTAAAGTCGAAAAAAGCAGTGAGCATGACTGTTACATTGGATCGAGACCTGTCGTGCTTTCTTGGGGCGTAGAGATCTTTGCCAATCCATTATGGCGATTGAACTTTTGTCTCAATGTCGTAGCCGTAAACCCTACTTTCATCTCCCGTCATTATCCTTTGAATGAATGTTTCATCATCATTGGATTGTTCAAGGTGTTTCAAACATCCACATGGTTTTCTTTCTGTTGTTTGGTCATCAAACGAGGAACAAATTTGGCTGCAACTCGATATAAGTACAATTTTTCAGTAAAAATTTCATGGCATGCCCAATTGAGATGCTAACTATCCTCTTCTGCAATTTCTCTCAATGTCGTAGTCGTAAACTTAGCTTTCGTCTCCCGTTATGTTCCTTTGAATGAATATTTCATTGTCATTAGATTATTCAAGGACTTGCCTACAAACGTAAAACACGATTTTTTTTTCTGTTGGGTCATCAAGCGAGGAACAAATTTTGCCGCAACTCGATGCGTGGTTAATTTTTACAGTCAAAATTTCATGGCATAACCCAACTGAGAGCTAACCTCTTACGCAATTTCTCTTCTGACAGTCAATGCGATGTGCACACACCAGATCTTTTTCTTTCTCAACGTAGGAATTATCAGTTGAAGTCGAAAGCCTTTGTGGTCGAAAATCATCTTCAATTGACTGACGACCACTTTTAAATCGTAAAAACATTCATAACATTGCTTAGAACCCAGACCATCATCTCCGTAAGCCTGTTTCAAAAGTAGAAACGTTTCCGTAAAAGTTTTGCTCAGTTTCATGCAAAATTTTACATCGCATCATTGTTCCAGAAAATCATACATTTTAAAAATCGGCACTAACACTTACACACATTGCACTCAAATAACAATGCCACGAAAACTAAATGAGATATAATCAACAATCCAAGAACATGTGGTTGCAGAGGAAGTCATGTGCAACGTAATTCTGCCAACCGCATATCACTAAATATCTCCATAAGCGTATAATTCAAAAAGTTTGGTTAATTTTTGAACAGGTATGATCATTTTTCCACGAAACCATGCTGATAAGGTGAAATAAATCGATATTTGGCAACAAAACTGGGAATAGGATCAATACCAATTTATTTTTCAATTTCTTAGAGACGCTCATAATTTCCTGTTCAGTTGTTAAAGGAATTGGAATATTTAGAAAAATCCCTATTCCCGTTATGTAGAGATGTCTGCTGGAATGGGTGGAAGTAGCTTATTTTAGCATGAACAAATAACCATGTTGTATTAGATCTGATTTAATGCTATTTCCTCGAAGAAATATTTATAAGTTTCATTTATGGAAGGGTCTTTACTAATAATGCACGATATTACTTGAATATTATTAGTAAAAAAAAACTCTTAAAGCTTATAAAAAATTTCTTCAAAGTGTAATTACTTATTTTGTTCGCCACAAACCTCAACTTACTAATAAACCGAAAAACCGTCTTTCAATTTGATCACCATCTCGCTCAAATTACATCACAGTATGATTCCCCCCGGTTACGCAGATTAGCAATCGCGAAATGTAATAAACCAGAAATTATACATTAAAATTTATGGAAAATCAATTTGCTGATACAGGATATTTCAATTAACCGTCACCTATACCAGATAGGGCACCGAAACCAGATGACTGAACATATAATCTAAGACTAAGCACTTGCTCTTAAGGGGATCAAAGGGTATTGTAGGGCATGTAATATGATTCTGACACGAGGGTGGCCCATAAGATAATACGATTGTTCTCGATTTAACACCCTGTCACATTACCAGGCGCAAGGAGGAGCAATTAATAATCAGCCAGCCCCGTACGTAGGTAGCAGAACTAATCCGAAATGATTAGTTAGATTAATTAGGTGAAATCAGTTTGTATAAACCCTTTATTTATATGGGCGTTGTAATTATAGTTCTCCCGTGTATGTGAGTTGTTCTCTTCCCTTATTTTGACAATATATGTCGCTATATATCTCCGTTTGTGTATTTAAATAACTCAAATAGATAAGGGTTTAAATGAAAAGGTGGACGTGGTTTTTGCTTTGATTGCAAAAGTCACCCGGAGATTTTAATGTAGGTGTAGTTTCAAGGATAAATTTTGGAACCTTTGCTTTGATATGAAAGGTTTCAGACAAATAGAATGGTACTGACCTTTTATATAGCTTTTTAATTTATTTCTTTAAAAAGACTACATATCACATAAATTTTGTATTTTTGTTAATGAAACGATAAGAGTTGGGCAGACTCAACTCATTAATTATTGGCAGAATTACAGAAATTGTTGCAAGAGTTGTAAAGTTGGTTTTTGGTAAGAAGTAATAGTATATAATTATATTTCAAAACTGAGAATGAAAAGTAGTATTAACTAGTAATTAATAGTTCAGTGGTACTGTTTCCGATTTAATAGGCAACTTAACTAGTAACAAACGAAAACTACAAATTTCTTACAATTGACTTTCGCTTATTTCAACACTAGCAAGTAGTAGTTGTAGCAAATTTGAAATAATTTATCGGTAAAATAGTACTGAAAGTTACTAAATTCAGTTCAATGATAGTTTACAATTTCGCAGATATTATACTTCATTTTAAGGGTAACTTCTATCCAAAATAAATTTGTAATTAAATTTTATTGGGAGAAGTTACTAGAACTTTATTTAACACAGCAAAGTTTGGTTCATAACTAACAAAATTGCCACATATTTTTCAATATTCACAAATTTGTTTACCCACTATTTTATTACGTGGGGCATACGCCAGCATATTTTTAAGGGTATTCATTCTCTACCCGCTACATTGATCTCCCCACTACATAGACTAGATATAGTCTCACCTGATGAGCCCCAGTAAAAAATTCTTCAATATGTGCTCTTTGCAATACTGCAGTTTTTTTGCGTTGTATCCTTTCGATTCAATCTTGAAATAAACTGTAAGCCTGTCATATTTCTCAATATCTATATTTTTGTAGACCTTTATAGAAGCCTTCAACATCGAATACTTCGACCACATAGATAAAATTGCATTAAAAAATATGATAGCATGACTTCTTCATTTATTGTCATTATTCTCCGTTTTTCCCTCCATTCGTTAAATTCGGCGAACACTTTTTTTGGTAATGTTCCCTGAATTTCGGTGGTAATTACTTTCTTGCATTTTTACCAAATTCAGATAGAATTGTTTATTAAATAATTGATAATAAACAACGTACCATAGCAACTACGTTTCATTAAGTACTATTAAGAAATATCAAGTTGTGCGAATATTTTTTTCATTAAATTCCAGTAATTCCACAAATATGATTGTGATGTGATTATGGATAAAACGTTGTATTGTATTCGTGTTTTAATTGCTTTTTACCCATCTAAGAGTATTAAATGCTCGAACTACGTTCTCGCGTTTAAACATTCTTGAGTGGATAAAATGATACTTAATACACTTATACGATAAATAACTATTATATTATTTTGTTCTACGTCTTGGAAATTTAGAAGAATGAAATACAAACGCGGTTTTTTGCTTCAGTAGAATAAATCCAGAAAATTCCAGAAAAATGCTTCGGAAGTAAACCAGATATATTATTATATTCGAACAATTAATGCATAACTTGAAATAATCATAAAAGAATTATAAATATTTAATTTTCATGTGCCCTAAGCTATTTGATCGTCCCCTGTGTGGATTATTCTTACGAAGCAAAAATATACTTTCTTGCTCAATGCAAATTGCAGCACAACAAACGTTTTTTCGTCACTGCAGTAGTTATGCAAATTATGTAAACAATTAATTTATCCAGAAACCGAGCACTTGGTTTACATAATTTTCTTTAAATTATACTGTTTGAACTGAAAAGTCTGTAGAAATAACGAATTACACAGTCTGGTGGTCGTTTTAATTAAGAGATATTCCGAAAGGCAAATAAAAGGGTGAAATCCTAATTTGTTTGCACTAGTGGAGATCACGTGCGTTAGGAAACCAAAATATGTCATTTCAATAGCACATTATAAAGAAAATGTTTATTCCCACATTGACTACGTGCTGAAGTCAGTGGTACCATAACAATCTCATTAAAACGCGATAAAATTGCATGTGACTATTTTCCAGTGAAATTAGTTTTATTGATCTGTCAGTTCTTTTAATTAAGCATAACGTGCTTTAATAACTTCTGCACCGTGAGGTTATCTGTTCGAGGATAATAGTTGTCACGTGAGTTCTAATTAGCTGTGAATGTGGTGATGGAGCTCTACTGAAAGTTGCAAAATATTAGAGTATACAGGATATATCCTAAGTCTATCCATTTCAAAGGTATGCAAAAAGAAAGCCTAATTTAGCCTATTTTTTTGGTTTGATTTGTTGGCATCATGTGTTATTGGTTGTGCGTAAAGTTGTTAATACTGAAAAACAAATAATGTTTAAATAAAAACATAAACATATTGCCTTACATGAAACTGAAAGGCAAAGCTTGAATTGTGTAATAAGTGTTCAAAATGCCTACTAGCATACATTCTATGCTATGTATAAACAACCAAAATAGCTCGATAACAAGCAATTACTTTTTTTCTATTTTGTACCTCGTAAAGCTTCATACAAATAGTTTTATTTTCGAACAAATTAAGTATAAGAGTCCCATCAAAGAAATTTTTTCTCTAATTTGATCACATTAAATGTATGGCACTTTTACCGAGGACACCAAAACGCTTATAGGATCTTATGTCAATGGAATTTTGTTATAGTATCAGTAATACATATACCAAAATCCATTTGCTTAATTAAATACATAGGTTTTACTTGAATGCAAATTTTGGTTAAAATTAAGTTGTGTCTGCTATTTTTTTATAAGTTAATTTTATTATGCTCTCTCTTGACTCTAGTAGTTATTGTATTGTATAGCAAGCAATAGATTTTTTAATACATGATGAGTCAATAAAATATGTTTTTTTACTATTCCTTCATTATTTACATATATCGGTCAATTAATTTCCTTCTTTATTAGAAGAAAATGCCGACAGAGGTGTCAAACATTGCATTATTCAGCAACATATTGCCGGCAGCTAAAGTACGGTGTGGAGAACTATTTGTTAAGCGTGACGTTCATTAGGTTTAACGTGTCTTCTGAGAACCCTTGTCCCACATTAAACATCAGCGAAGGGTTGAGTGAGACGATAGGCCACTGAAGGCAAACTTCGGTCATTTAAAAAAGTTACAAGCTCGTAAAACGAAAGGATCCTTTTAGCGTCGGAACGGTAAGAAGGAGGGAAAATTTTATTTGACTAATTTTATAATGAGGAGCTTTAAATAAATTTTGGAGTATCGATATAAGTATGCATTTTTTTTCGACATTTTTTCACTGTACTGCAAAGTTAGGTGTATATAATTATAAATTGGTTGTATCTATACGATTATTTGATTTTCGTTCGAATAGGTGTGAATTTATGCAAAATTATTAAATTCCCCTTATTAGGCATGGTTTTTGGTCAGTGAAAAAACTTCTTTTCAACGTTAAATAACTTTTTAAGACAGTTGCAACCATTCAATTCCCTAATTTTTATGTCAATGATTAATTGTTCAATTTTTATATACCAGTATACAATGAGTTTGTATTGAATCGATTGCCAGCTCCATTTCAGTAGTTCTAAGTTATTGATACTGTGAACTTTCGAAGCCCTAATGTTGGAAAGATGTACTCAACCTTTTGCTTTTCTGGAAGCCAGAAATTAGGTCTGAAACTTTATCACAACATCACTGTTGCATATTATAGTCGTTTCAAAATATTTACATTATGAAAGCACAAAAAATATATTCCTTAGTATTAAATATTCAGACAAAGCAACGTGTCTTTGTCGACTTAGAATGTGCTCTTAGAAAGCTATAGGTACTGTTATTTTAATATCAGGTCAACGTATATATTGTTTTTAGTACTACTTAAAATTTCTGGCTACCAGTATATTCTATGATTTCTTGGATTTACATATTTTACGATTCCAAATAAAATTTGGGAATTTTAAAATTTTACCATCAAGTATTTGCTGCCCAGATCATAAAATAAAGGTATTAAAATTAGTTATAGAACTTATTATTTCAATATTCCTCTATCTATATTTTCTAATAATGTCAAATACTCCGTTCAACATTTTATTCCTCTTTACTATATGTCTTTTTGCTTTGTACAAAAAAAAACAGCGTTACAAACAATTTCTATTTTCGTTGCTCTATACTACATGCTCTTATATTTATATATACCTATATAACAATTTGCTAGGGGAAAATTTAAATTCAAGGATATAAGACTAAACTACCCTAATTACTGTAATTACTGCACTGGAGGTTACTAGTGTATTATTCCTGTAATAGCTTCTGCAGAACTGTATTCCCTTGATAAAATGTACAATTTACAATTTCTAAATTTACTGGCATATCTAGAATAATGTAAAGCTAATTATTACCTCAGGGAGAGGCATAACAGTGTGCACCACTTTACATTTTGATCAAAAGTATGCAACCGGACTTAAAAACCTTTATAACTACCATTTACTTTTAAAATTAAATGCATAGATAAGCTAACACTAAAACAAAACGTGTGTTTTATTTTTAGCATGTTTCCGACTGAAACTGAATCAGTTGTTGTAGTTATTGCAACGGCCTCCCTTTTTGTATAATGTACGAGTATAAGAATTAATCACAGCTTTACACAAAGGAGAATCGGTACATTCGAAATATATTTGTAATTAAATAATTCCTATAGAATGAGAAGTAATAGTATCCTATGGAGGCCTGGAAAAAGGAAATAAGCTTTTTAATATTTTATTAACTGACAAAATTTTGTAAATACAATAAATGTAATAAATATAATAAATATAATAAATATAATAAATATAATAAATAAATTAAATATGAACAAAAATAATATATGTTTATAAAAAATATATACTTATTATTTACGGTCGATAGCCGCACGGTTTAAGGCGTCAGTCCTTNAAATGTAATAAATATAATAATTATAGTAAATATAGTAAATATAGTAGATATAGTAAATATAATCAATATAATCAATATAATCAATTTAATTAATATAACAAATATAACAAATATAATAAATACCTATGATCAAAGCAGTAAAAAAATTATCACAGATCTAGAATATAAAAACATCTTTCTAAGATTCTACTTGTCCTCCCTTATAGACTCCAAAAATTTGTTTGCTACTACCCTATATAATTCAAAAAGTTGTATAAATTACCACATATAATACAAAGTATCATATGTAATGTTTTTTTGTTGATTAGGTCTTTGATTCACATCTTTATACGTTAGGACTTGCTGACTCAAAAAGTAAGTTAGCATTTCGGCGAAAGGGCATAATGAATTTTGTGCCAATTTATCAAGTTCCACTCGCGAGCGCCAGTGGACTAAGAAACATTAACGAATTGTATGCAAACGGAAGCCTTCAAGTTAAATTCGATCCATTTGTTAACGGGGCTCTATTGTTACCAAAAAGGGTTGTTACATCAAAGATACAAACGCATTCGCAATTGTCTAAATTAATTTATCCGTTACTTTGAACCCGAAGTTGGGAAACAAATTAGAGAAATTTCGAAGCGCTGGAATTCCGGTAATATATTTGCTTTATTATAAGGGAATTGATTAGTTATTATCCGTGCAAATATTAGTGTTTGCCCTTCATCGACGATTTCAGTTGTTCCAACAAAGAAGCAAATTTGCCTTTTAAATTAGCTACGTAACACCAACGGCCCTACACAGTGGGCCAAACCTAATTACCCTAAATCGCGTGAAAAGTAACCAAATAGCAGGACGTGATAAAATACAGTATATAGATGGTTTTGAGGAACAAGCAGTATGAGTCTATACCATTTAAGACACCACTTGCAAAATCTCTAGTTGTATTTTAATACCCAAATGCTATGCACACGATTCAGCTGTCATATGCGTGTGTGAAAATGTCCCTTTTTTAGTTTATACCATGACCTCATAGTCTCACATCCCTGTGAGCGACGAAGTTTCATCTAGACAGTAGATTTGATCGCGGACAGAATCCTGTATATCATTGTAAGAGCACTCCCTATCCGCCTGTCCTACAAAAACTACAGATTTAGACGTGTGAGACGTATCTCGTAAGGAAAATGCATAAACCCATCCAATTGCAGAGTGCTATGCTCTAGAACAGGAGACCATGCAGCAAACTCTAGATGCAGACGGATATCTATATGTATTATAAATCTTGAGAAAAGTAAGGATCTTGGAAAGATCTACGAATCATATGACGGTGACACATTATATAGGTTATGGCCTTCAGCATACCACAAGGAACGGTGCTTGGACCTGCATTACAAATTAAAGAGATAATACTGTAAAATGAACCATTAACTGCAATTAACGTATCGTTAATTTTAATTGATCTCCGACCTGAAGATTTACTGCATAATATTGATCGTATTAGTTGACTCTGACAGCATAATATAAAAATATCTGTTAGCTGATCTAACAAGAGTTTAAAGTATTCGGTAAACAATAAACAATAAATAATAGAGTATAGTAATAGACATAATATCATATCTGCAACGTACACTGAAGTATATTAAATATTATAGCTGAACTGATCCATGACCTTTTCTAACAAAGAGAAGCTGTTTTAAAATACCAAATATGAAGTTTATATAATTTCTTAGCAGCATATTGGCCCAGAAGTATTAGATTTCTTATCTGTGGTGCCAAATAAGGGGATAAGTTAATCAAAATAGATAAGAATAGTTGACCTGATCTTCAATCTTCAATCATGGTCAGGTTAAGTATTGCTGGTTCAGTTTATGAGCACCGATTGCAGAGTTGTAGCCTGTCAAATGCTAAATTACTGAGTCGTTTTCTGACAGGAGATATAAGCCACATGATAGAAAAAGATATAAGCTACATAGTTGAGTACTGAAACAAGATCTGGTCTTATGGGAATCGCATATTTCGTTGATTAAACGGAACAGGCAATTAATATGGGAAGACTATCACCAAACAACCATAAAGAGAGGAAACATTCAGTGTTCCTTAGGCGAAGAAGACAAATTCTTTAGAGATAATCATACCTGAATCCGCAAGAGTGAAGCATGACTGGTGGTTGAGACCTATGATGAGGTATCACAAGCTATTGCAAGGAACCAAAATATATGGATGCTATATGAATAGGAATGGTGCTAGATTGAAAATGAGATTCGGTACAAGACAATGCCTGAGGAGTTGCTAGTTCTGCATAAAATTTGTAGGACTTTTAATTTTACAAACTCAAAGATAGGTAGTAAAAACTTTGATCCTATTAAGAAGAGCGCAGTTAGTTCTCCACATTTGAATGTTAGAAATGTCATTCAAACTGAATAATAATAAACATGTCCTTTACTTTGTATGTTATGTGAACCATTATACCTCAGGAAATGACACACACAGAAAAATATTATTACCTTTGACCACATACCCACCTGTTTTCCTGACGAGATTAATCTAATAAAATAACTAGGTTGAAACAGAGTAATCTTGAAGTCTCCTCTCATACCCATTAGTTAAGTCCTCCAAGCGAAAGCTTCATAAAGATAATATCGTAGCTGCTTTTAGTATAAGGGCTATTTATTTAATTATCTCTGTGTGTCGTTATAGGACTGACCAGGAGGAGGCACAAAAGGGAAATATATACTTATAACAATTTATCCCCACATAAAACAGTAAAGGCAATTGAAATAATATCCCGAGGAGGGCTAGTAATAGCTTTTATAGGTAGGTAATGATCGACGTGTTTATATTTTATTTAAGGTAATAATAAATCTACCAATGTAAGGGATTCTATATACAGGGGCGAAAAGTCCCCATGGTTCATGGGCAGTTACGTGAGAGCGATAGAGAAAGTCATAGAAATCCGTGCGATAGAGAAGGATGGCTCTAATGAAGGCGTCTCTTAGTCACCGCCCATTTCGCCCTTCCATAAATAAGATCCACTTCTTATTATGTTATATGAATCAGTGGCATGGAGGTATTTGCAAAGGAAATTTGGAATTATTAAATTTATTGTTAATCAATAATTAAATTAGTTCAGACAACAAAGGGGGCAAATGATATAGGTGAACATTACAATTTGTCCTACACTATAATATGATCTTAACATAAAATTGACAATTAGCATAGATTCAATGCTCAATGCAAGAGTGGAAGAAAAACTTATCGAATCGCCAATTTGTAATTACGATTTTTTATTTTTCGACACAATTAGAAGTGAACAATTTTATAATCAACAAAAGTAAGATACAGAGTTAATCAATTTAAAAAGATTATAAAAGAATCCAGGATATATTGTGATGATAACAAAGGTTTTTTTATAAATACTTATCGTTATGACTTATTGGCTTGAAAACATGTCAAAAATGGGACCGAATTATAAAATTCTTCAAATAAATAAAAATATTTAAATATAGTATAGCATAATTTGACACAAAAAGGATGTGGATTACAGAATTAAGTAAAATTAAGGATATTTTTGTATATATAATAAGATTATAATGGCATAAATATTAGTATTGTTCTATAAAACGTCTGAACTGTCAAAATTGTGACTAAAATTGAATTTGCACATTCAATATCTATTAAAATGCACTCATGCAGTACAGAAATATTAAAAAGAATATTAATGCACTGTTTTGTAATTTCAGATATCCTGTAAATGTACAGCACATTTGAATAATTTTATATACATCGACGGAAGGTGATGGAGTTTTACACATAAAGAAGTAACATGCAATAAACCTGGTATATAAGTAAAATACAGTATACCTGTGATCAGTATTTATATGTAGAATTAAGCCTGAACCTCTGTGAAAAGTTACATGTATCGTTTAAATGTTGACATTTTGTTGTTCCGTTAGAATTTGTAAATATTTAATTTTATAAGTGTTGTAGATCTGTATGGGTAGAGTGTAACAGACCATCATGACTTCATAAACTGTATTTAGACTCCAACCCATGTTCAAATTTCTGTGTGAACTTTATAAGTTAACGGTGAATCGGTGAACCTAGAAATTTTCATTCGTTTAGTTAAAAAAAAACAGATAAAGACTGTTTGGAAAGTGAAAAGGGGTAGTATTATGGACAGTGAATGGACAGACATACATTAATTACTAATTTTCAAAATTTAGTAAAATTTAGTTAGAGTTGAAAAGTTAACCTAAAAAGATGATACTTGTATCAAAAAATTTAAAAAAATTGCAAATCATGCAGATTAAATAATGTAGAAAGTCAATATTTTCAAAATAAAAATTCTCAAAAGTTTATTATGACAGTTCCATAGCAACCGTTCTTCTGTTTTTAGTTCAATAAAACCAAAATCTGAGCTCATCGGAGCCAGTCTCTCATAAATTCCTGAAGAAGCAACATCATCGTCAATTTGCTCCTAAAGATAATAATAAAGTTACCTATCCAGTCATCCATGCGGAGAAATGTCACTGACAGCTATAAATGTCAGAAGTTAGAATCACACATATCACTGAAATGCCATTAGTCTGAAAGTTTATCGATAACTACAACCAATAAATAAAAGTGCAACACCAAATTTGAACTGGTTACAAATTAAATAGAAAGTGAATAAAGTGAAAATTAATTAAAAAGCAAAAAAGTGTAGTGCATCTTCGACCGGAATTTTCCCGGCAGAGTAAGTCCAGAATGAGTTTCCGGATTTCAACGCGGGATTCCACGAACAGGACCACCTAAGGAAATCATCGAAATTCCCGAAAGGAAATATAACAAACGTTACAAGACAACGCGTTGTAAGTTGCATACATTTTGGCCAATTAAATTTACAAACGTTGAATTCGATTCGAATAAAATTTAATTCGTTCATATGCATATGATAAAAAAAAAACATTTTTTAAATACTGACATGTTTGCAGTATAAAAAAACATATCTTACACTGTAGCGATAGATTTAAGGGGGAAATTTTCATGTTATCATTTATTTAGGGTTAGTACTATAATTGACAATTATAAAACTCCAACTGCAAGTCAAAAGTGTAATATATCTATAACTGTCAAAGTTTAAAATATCTTTCATTTCAACTCAATATAAGCAAATAAATAACAAAAAACGTAAATAAAAAAAAATTGGAACCCTCATAATCAAAAACTTAAAACATAAAATAATAATATATTCAAAAACAAATTTAAATATCATAAAGGCGCCCATAACATAAAAAAATAAAATAATAATACAAAATCAAAATTTAAAACATTCAAATCTTAATAATTATATTCTATTATCAGCTTTTACATGTTACCAGCAGCTAACAATCTTGTCTGTAAAGTTTGATGTCTTCTGCATATCTACATTTTTGGTATCGAAGAATGTTGTTTGACTTCATTTGAGAGAAGAGAAAAAAATAAAAAAGGTTCTGTTGAATCCCGTATAGAATCAGTGTATATGAACACAGTGACGGCATCATTAAAAGCATACAAATGAGTTGTTCTGCTAAAGTTTTCCCACCACTTAAATGAAAAAAGAGGTATGATCCCATCCATCCTATCTAAGATTCTTGCAATTTGTCATTTAACTATTAAATAAACATGTTATTTATAATATATTGTACTACTAGTTAGCTACGGTTCCATTTTATAATTTTAACGTTTTATAATATTGAAGTTTAAAAAAAATTGCAACATTTCCCAATACGCTTTGTTTTGTTTTATTCTTTATTTACCGCAAGATATAAATTGTGAGGTTGCTGATTAAAACTTGAATTCTTTGTGTCACCACTACTTTATCTTTTTAAATTTCATCTTGTGCATTACTTAATTATTCTAAGTGTAAAACTTAGTTGCTCCTTGCAGCAGAGGCTTCCGTATTGCTAATCTAGTAGAAAAGTAGATCTGTGACTTGTTTTACGGTCTGACACGTTTTATACTTTGAGGAATAAATCTTGTTAGATGCTATGGAGGGATTTTATCATAAATTATTCAAAGAGGAGAGATGCAGCGCGGCGGTTATTTATTTACGGTTAATCTCTTTCATTTTTGTCAAAGGAATGAGCTTTCCAATGAAAATTAAATAGAATTTAAGGTGACCCGGACATTACAAAAATTGGATTGTACTTTGTAGTATTTTCTGTACCTAATTCTGCTATGGAGACTTTTTAAAATAATTGTCCTTTCATATTTTTCTGCTCATCCTATTTTTTCGTGACAGCTATATTGTACTGGAACATACAGGAAGAATAAAAAGCCAGAAGAAATCCAGAAAAGCTAAAACCAAAATTACAGTATTATGTAGAAATCGAAATAAAAAAATTTACAATTTTGTAAAATTAAAATTAAGCCCTACTTTCCTACCGGAAATCTAGATTGATTAACTCTCCTACCGCTAAATATTTACAGCTTATGAAGTAAGATTATCCGAGAAGTTAAATTTGGAAATTGAAATTTTTGTCTCAAGTAAGTTATTAATTGCAGATAATTTATTTAAGTTTGAAATCAGTTTGCTTAGAACGTAGACGAAAATTAAAAGAATGGTGTCCTGTGACATGAAAACTTTTCAATGTTATTACGAAATCATCAATTTGACGTTTGAAAAACCACATTTTTTAATTTTGAAATAGTAACTGTCCTCGTAAAACTGCTTTTTCTTATCTTTTTGTAAGACGTGAATGTAAACGTTATTTTCTCTCTGGTTACCCTAAAGTTAGATTGATTACCTGTCGCACCAGTGAACCCTTAATGTTTAGGACAGCAGGCTTTGTTTAGCTTGCAATATTTCACACATCAACCACTTAATTTTGTAGAAGATTTACAAAAATGTACTTTGCATGACATATATTTAATGTATCTTCAAATAAAACCAATATCCATTGTTTATTATCTACCTTACAGAGTTGATTTTGGAATTTACATATTCCTACATACACTTTCAGCATTCTCAATTTGACAAGCTAAAAATACTCTGTATTTCGCACATTTCTGTGTATTTATTATCTCATAATTTAGTTTATTTTTGAAAACAGTTTACGATGTTCTATTTTGGTTTATGATTTTTATTAAATTAATTACTGATGATTACTAACATATTTGTTAACCTTAAGCCAGTCTTAATTAATCAGAAAAATATGCAAACAATATTTTTTTTTATATAGTAACTAATGAAATTATAATGTTTATCATGACACCTAATATGTTTACAGTTGAATTAGTGAATATTATTGTGATTCATTAAATCGATTATAAACATTAGAAGAAAATATGAAAGAATAAAATTAAAGATATTTAAACACTGAACTATTTTATAGTACCTAGTACCTATCAAGATTATTATGAATTTTCTAATATACAGTTAAAATTAGGTTTATTCATTGAACAATATTATAAAAAAGGCACGCGCGGCATGATGTCTGCAGCCTGTCACTTTGTGACGTTACGTACGGTATAATAATTATCGTCTCATATAAATATTCATATAAATTTCATAGAAGGTAGTTTGTTTTTGTTTCTTTTTTTTTTCAAAACGAGGCCACGGAACGGAGGTGAGCCCTGAGGATGGTGTAAAATAACACCGAAACGTTGGCAATGATTTGAAATATAGTGTTCATTTATTTATTGATTTTTATCCCACTTAACACCTTGACCTGGTTAACTAATCAAGATCGCTAAATAGTGGAAACGTAATATTATTTATATATTTTTCCTATTTTTTATAGCTTTCAAAGCTTTTTTTTTTGAGAAAATCTTTCCATGAACATATTATTTTATTTAAGTCTCCACAACAATTTTGTTAGTAAACTGTAAAACATTTGATAATTTACACTGAATTCATGCTCTATGAATGGGTTATAGAAATAGAGATAGAAGAATAAATGGATATGGATGGATATTTTGTT
Source organism: Anoplophora glabripennis (assembly GCF_000390285.2). NCBI lineage: Eukaryota > Metazoa > Arthropoda > Insecta > Coleoptera > Cerambycidae > Anoplophora > Anoplophora glabripennis. The sequence goes on along the minus strand of NW_019416216.1, from coordinate 85,488 downwards.
ACTAAAAACTGTATACGGGGGTTGGCAAAAAAGTTACTACATATTCAATGCATAACGTTCCCTGCAGAGGGCAACTCGTATTCAACATTCAAAAATCATTATTATATAATTTTTCCCATCATTAAAAAAATCTCTCTGTTGAAAATTTGAAACATTTCTGACTAAAATTATAGAAATTATTAAGGAAAAACAATTTTTTATTTTTCACTTTGACAGCCTGTATCTTTATTATGAGATATAGGTATGTTAGGTTAAATCGACTTATTTTCACCCAAGGAATCTCTGGTATCATTTGTGCCCCTCCATGTACATACACCCTGTATAAGCAATAATAATTATTAGTGCAATTAACGACAATTTTTTGTAGCATTTTTTATAGCAAATATCAATTTGTACGGATATTTACGGCACCCAAAAATTTGAAAGAGAAATTGCCCGGAATAAATTATACCCAGCGAAATGAATTATCAGCCATTAGTCAGTACTTAAAATTTATATTCAAATGGATCGCAAGATTACGGCGTTAGCCGTTATTAAAGATTCATGCAGCAAGGCCTTAGGCCTAAGGATCAAAATTTAACTACATTACAACCATCTGCGGCCATTCCTGTAACTCTCCACTTAGTCCGGGCTACGCGACAAACTAAATCCTACTCCAATTAACGGGCACGGTATCGATTTTGCCATAATTAAAATTACAATTGATAATTAGCACTTCGGAGTTTGGGAATAGCGATGTTAGCATTAATTAGTATGCGGATAAATTTCATTGACTAATGAGTAAAGAAGAGTACTACGGAGTGCCCTTTTATTTTTGGTATATATTTTAGAAACTAGATCGATTTGTAAATAATTATTCATGTTTCACTGCTTAAAAGTATTTTCTGACCTACCTTGTTTGAAAGAGACAAAATCATTTCTTTCCGGTACAATTTCATGTACATGAAGTAGAAAATTAGCGCAATTTGTTGTTGGCAAATATAGAATTTAAGAAAAAATTTAAAACACTATGATTGATGAGAGGAACATAATGATACAGGTGTAACAAAGAAGATTAGCATTGCCGAGCACATATCACTTAATGGACCTAAGAAATACAATCATTTATAAAATTAAAAAACGAGGAAACGGTTTTAAATAATAAAATAGTTTGATATACCTGATGTTACAACAACTGTTCAAATCCACCGACGTGTAAACACATTTGGGTCCGTCTTACTCAGTTTCTACGAACTAACACAAATTTGTCTTGTTTCACCATAACACAAATGCTTCACCATAATACAAAATGTCATCTTGCTTCATCATAAATTAAAATGATATCCATCAACTCCGAGTTACTATACACGCAAGCCATTTTTGATACTAACTACTAAAAACTATTGTAAACACCACAGATAACAGGTAAACACTAACGCAACATTTACATTGTAAAATCGGATTTCAGTATTCGGAGTCACTGAGACCACGTGGCTCTCCACGCGTATTGCTAGAGACTGCAGTTGTCCAGCTTTGTAATGGTTGAATGTACTACAACTTCAAATAATGTCAGCCAATATCATTGTCCCAATAAAACTGACCTCCACTATGTACTCTCAAAAACTTACCTTGTTTTTTTTGGAAAAGATATGACAAACTTTATTTATATGCCCAAGGCACTTTTAATTTTCTAATGTTCTACCATACGATGAATTATGGCATCATTTATTTCCAAAACATCTATTTACCGGTATGTCGTTTAAAGTTGATGACCGTTTGCTTTAAATGCCATAATAAAGGTGTTTTCGAACAGCAGTCTGTTATTTCCCAGCGAATATTAGAATTCACAAAACAATTCGAATTTATCAAGGAAGATGTAGTAAAACGTCTCTCCTGTCATCATGGTAAATCGTGGGGACGAAAGTCATAAAACACATTTGAATTTACAGATATGTACACGTTTATTGCAGTATTTACGATCAGCGTCGTATAGATTTGACAATAGTAATTCACTGGCGTGGCGCAGACGTGATTTATGGCAACTACACGCGATTTCCTCCGCTCCGTATTTCGTAATATTTTTGTATTAGCCTTTGAGATTTATATAATAAATAAAACCGTAAAATATCGCCTAACTGTACTCGGGCATGGAAATAGATTCTTGAAGGCAGAGTAAATATAATTTACCCCGAAACATATATCTCGGGCGCGAGTTTTGTCAACTACACTGATAAAAGTTGGATTAAGTTACTGTTCGTGACAGAATTTTTGTATAGGATACATCTCATGAAACACGAAAATCATATCAATAATTTTAGGTACTTCTTAAATTTTGGTTTTTAGATTATAGCGTTAATTTAAAAGTTCCTACTACAAAGTGCGAACGGCAGCTCTTATAGCGGCGGTAGAGGGAAGTGGGTCGGTTCTAATTTTTGTGATTACAGCATTTAAATTTGCCAGCTTGACGAAAACGTTATAGGGAGACAATAAAGATGTTAAAAGGGCGCCAACCTACAAATAAAACTAGCTAAATCGACCCCCTAACGGTTTCCTCACCCTGTAGGTAGGGATTTGGAGAAGAGAAAATAAAAATGGCACAAGTAAAATTCACTAATATATTTCTCACTCTGGTTCTGGCTTTTACCGGTTGATCGGCGGAATACAGGGTCTATAGATGTCCTGGTGTTGGTTGACCTAATCTCTTCCAGGTTTACCATAAAGTTAGCTTAATTGCGAGACTTAAAATTGCAGCGACTATAGTAATTTATTAGCTACTGAGTTTTCACTAAATTATCACTTTACGTCAAAAACTAGGAGACTAGTTACAACGAATCTTAATCAATATTCGTCAAACTTAAGAATTTGAGACTTTTCTCAAAAAAAAAACAAAGACCCTTTTAGGCCTTTCAAAACATTAAAACTTTTTAAAACTTTTCAAGCAACGTTAAACCTTTCTAACTTGAAACTTATAAAACTTTTCTTAAAACTTTTATAAGAAACAACTGTTCTTAAAACTTTTGTGGTACGCTCTGGTGAGGGAAAAAGGAAGAAACAAAATTCAATTAGCACTTGGTTGCACAGCATTGAAGGTCATACAAAAATCATGAGCAAAGTCCCTATGGTTAGCTAGGCTAAAATCTACTGGATCAAATTTAAGAGAAAACTAGAAATTTAATATTTAATTAATTAGCTTTGATGTACTTCGACGTTCACTAGTGATTAATCTAAATTAAACTAATCGGTCAATAATCACACGCGAGCTAGTTGCTTTTACCAGTAGTAAAAATGAAAGGGGCTTTAAGTCGCTCCGGCAAACATTTTATTAATTCAAATCTAAAAAAACTCAATCGATGTGATTGGCCGATTGAACGAAATACATTTCAGACTGGGCAACTGCTATTTAATCACCATTGAACGGGTTCTACAACTGACCATAGCCTATATCCAAACACAAACTGTCCAGTCCAATCTGTGTGTCTTTGGGTCGATGGTGATAGAACTAAATACAATAACCTTCAATGTATGACAACCAAGTAACCTAATTGTTATGGTGTGGCTCCAAGTTCGGTTTACCTCAGTTTAAGGATTAAGCGAACGCTTATCAAGGTGGTACTTCAACCGCAGCTAACCTACGCCTGGGGTCACGCGGCAAAAAGCCACTTAAAGTCATTACAGGCTGTGGAAAACATAGCCCTCCGCACGGCCACCGACGCGCCCTGGTACGTAAGACACTTTGACATATTACGAGACTTACAATACACAAACGCTACACAGACAATAAGACAAAACGCGGAGAAACGGTAGACATGACAATCCCCTCCTCAGGCAAGCCGTTGACTACGTACCCGACGAGATGACCGACAAACACAAAAGACCTAGACACCAACTTTTTGACCCTGGGTGACCACCCCAACGACATCCCCCCCCTGCCCGCTAACCTTTTCTGTTTCAGAGACCGCCAGGATCAAGAAACGAAGACAACGACACACACACACACATACACACCCCCCATACCCTCCTTACCCTCCCCTCCCGCGCTAGCCTAAGGGCCACCTTAGCAAAGCGCATCCCAGGCTGCATAGCCGCACTACCCTACCCAACCATACCACACATAAACATGACACTACCCCCGGGGTTTACACAGACGAGCCGGCGAAGCAAGAAGAGCGCCAGAAGAAAGGGCCCTAGCCGGCGGGGCCCAGCCAGGACAAAAGGAGGTCCCACAAAGCGCCTACACCGGCCGCATTTGCGGTCGGGGTAGACGACGGATGGGGCCCACCTACGAAGGCTGTCCAGGCCTACACAAGATGAGGCAGGATAAAGAGGGATAATCCCCCTCGATCCCAAATCATTGAGGCCAATTTCTAGCCATGGAATAATGGCGGTTTACAAATAATACTAAAAGGAAATAATACAAATAAAAGGTTAAAAATTAAAATTATACAATTACAGAACTATTACAATTCATACAACAGATTCTCCATGTTTATAACAGGTAAATAGTAAACATTTATTGCACATAGTTTATCACATTGGTGTTCTATAACTAATTGCAGGGTATGACAAAGATTTACATGATGTAACAACAATACCTACAGCAGTATACAGATGGAAACAAAACTAACTAATAGTGATAACAAAGTTGAATTTTGTATCAAGATCTCAAGAAGCTGTTTAATTGTTGAGTTATAGTTAAAATAAATAGTGACATTCACACTGTACAGATAGTGAAAGTTCCAAGAAGAATTGAAATTACTGGTATAGAAATAATGTCTATTAAAGGAATAATTTTTCTATCTAGTTTCCATAATTTTAATAAAAACTATGATGAATCTTATATTGGAATCTAAAATATTTTATATTAATGGTTATAGGCTGTCCTGTAACAAAACTTAAAATAAACATGGAAGAAATGCTGTGTAACATGGAACACCCAATACACATACATCAGTGCAAGTTTTTCGAGCTGTGCCATTGAAATCTCAGTTACCTTAAGATGCAAATGCAAAAAAAAGGTCAAATTACGGCAAAAAATACGACCTTTTTGGTTTTAAAATTGGTGACATTGTTAAGACACTTTTTTTGTTAGGAATTCAAGTATTTATTTGCATTAACTGTGGTATAGTTCTTCCGAAGTCAGTTGAACATGCATAAAAAACAGAGCAATCAAATTTAATGAGTTTCATGGGCCTATACAAGTTTTATGCTAATGGTAGAAAATTATAATAATTTGTATATAATGTGTAGAAAATTTCTATTATATGTTCATTCGACCAACAACATATTTTAATTATTTATGTCCTCAAACAATTTTATTATATTGATGGTAAATTTCGTTTTGTTCCATTTCAAAAGGTCTCTAAAATGTCATGTAATAATATTAGTAAACCAAATATCCCTCTTATTTCTTCCTTTCGTAATCGTAATATAGTGATTAATAGAAGGGTGCCTATAATAAATTAAAATTATCTGAATCACACCAAATTCCGCATACCCGCACTGCACTGCTAGGCGACTTGAATTTTATGACGCAATGGACCAGAGCAACAGTGCGCATTGCTCTTTTCCCGCACGCTCAATCTTCAACTGAACGTATACATTTCTACCACCTGCACGTTTCGTTCGACCAGATCTGTATATGGGTATGACTAAATAAATGTGGGAACAAGTTTTTCAAATATTTCAATGCCGTGTTGCTGCTTAGCGACCAAGCCTGGTACATATCGTGAAATTATTGGTTCTTCAATTGACTTTGGAAAAACTATACCTACCAGAACAGATTAACTATATGCAAATTTTGTTTTTCTTTTGTTGTGTTGCATTTTCGCTTTTTTGACTTCAGCACCTTTTGATTAGGATAATGCATCATCTAACGTAGTATTTTTTATTTTTGTATTTTCTATACCATACTGCATTGGTGTTTATAAATAAAATCCAGTCAATTGATCATACCTTATTCAGGTCTTTGACAGATCATGATTTAATTACATAAAAATTATCTGGTCTTGGATTTTCGGATTCTCTCTTTACTGTTTAATTATTATTTATGTAATCGACCACAGAGTTTATGACACTTTATTTTATAATCAATGGAATTTAGATGGCTTAGTATTTGTTGTTAAAATAGGGCGTAATGAGATAGATTCACTCTATTTATTATCTAGTTTAAATTTTATCGCACCTAAAAAAATTAGTCATAATCCATTTACTTTTTATTGCTCCGTCGCAAGAAGTAACATTACATTGAAGTTGCCTATATGCGTGGGTGGTCCAACAAGTTTCCAACCTCAACATGAAGGTGGCAGCACTTATTAACAAAAACTAGGGAATGTGTTTGCGCAACTTTTGAAAGGTACTCAACAAAATTTCAGGCATTTTGGAAGCGCCCTTGCTGTTTGAAAATTGTTTGAATGAGTCGATGTGAGCGTTTCTATGAAAATAGAAAAAATTGAATATCGAGCTGTCATTAAATATTTGTTTTTGAAAGGTAAAGAGAATTCTTTGCAGTTTTCAAAACCTTGCTTGGATTTTCTGTACGACCATTTTTTTCCCGAGTAATTGACTGCCAGTCAAAAATTATTTTTTTGCTTCGATCGACGATAACTAAGCGACAAATAAGCGTAAAAGACTCCGGAGCCGCTCAAATCGCAGAGAATTAAATTATCTAAAAGGGCTTTATGATGAAATTACCATTAAAAAAATTTTAAAGTCCATAAGCCTTTTTAAAAAGGGCAAAAATTTACAATTTTTTTTTTCCGTTGATTATCTCATGATTATTCAAAAATTGCTGACGCTAAAAAATTTTAAACTCCAGATCTGAAAACTACACATGGAACTTCAATTTCCTTTTTTTGATTGTCTCTACGACCATTTCCCTCGAAGTTACAACTCTTTGAAAATCACGCAAAATTTTGTGATTTTTTAAATATCCCTTAATTTCTGTGCCTAGTGCAGTTATTTAATAAATTTTAAGATTCTATATCTTATCATGTTAATTATAACAATATTACATTTATTATTATAGCAACCTTAATCTGTAATATGTCCTGTACACTGAAAGAAATGCACTTTATTCTTTATTAGAATTTTATAAGCCATTATAAGACTATATTATGATAAACAGGTGAATATAAGATATAAAACGCGTATTGCTAACACAGTTGTATAGTGACTATAAACCGTATTCTTTATTAAATTAGTATACAACGTTTTTTATACACTTTACAAAATTATAGTAATAACTGTTATTAAAGTGTTCCATATCGTTATTAGAACATCTAGTACTGGTTATAAGATTTATAATAATAAATGTAATAAACTGTTGTATACTCTGTATGAGTTAAAAACATATGACATTAAGTTTTCAGAAATTTTATCGGATAACTCTAATTACAAGCTAAAGTTCTAATGTAAACATAAAACATACATTTAAGTATTAAAAATGATGACAAAACGCTCCCAAAACTGTCCAGTTTATTTTCTTAGTAACGATGCACCCGTATTTTCTTGTATTATATGAGAATTTGCACTATAACTCTTCCCCCTTAAGAATGAAGCATCCTCTGAAAGGTTGAGCTTCTTTCCTTCTAATTCTATTTCCTCTGGTTGATTGACCTTATACCCATGCTCTTCTTTATCACCGTTAGCCTTCTGTTCCTCCATATTATGTAAAACTTAACATCAACGGTTTCTAATAGGGCAAACAAGATAATAATTTTTAAGATTTAGGCAAGATTTACATTTGAAAAAACAAAACAATTACAAGCCATAAAACAGCTAGATACTTACATAATTTTCCATTTTACACAACGCGATATGATCATGTATCCCACAAAACATGTGCCTATACTATTTTCATCAAACTAGACGTGTAATAGTCGATGCACAGTGGACTGTCGGAAATTTTACGATCATAACCGATTATGCACGGAAACATAATCAGTATAAGAACAAATAATTCTGTTAATACAATTGTTATATACAAATTCGGATACTGGCGTTTATACAACAAATCTTTCCTATTATACAATTTGAACATAAAGTCTATAACACATAATAATGTATAAGTAATTCATTATAACCTTTATTTCATAGATGCATAAGGTGTATTAAGCACCTTCCAGTTAAACTCATTGAATAATGAGTATGGAGATGAGTGCTTTTGTTAATAAAAGATGTATATTTGTTATAAAAGTTTTAATATGCGCTATACACATTATTCTAGGTAAACAGTTTAATAAATCCATTTCTTTCAGTGTAATTGGACGAGGATCAGTAGGGCAATAAATACTACTACTACTACATTGGTCCATGTTCAAAATGTTTTTCAGGCACCAATTTTTAACGCAGGGATTGAAGTTTTTTTCTATTTTAGCAATGTGTGTTTCCAGTTGCTGATTTTTAATTTAGTGACTTTTCGACGATGCAGCCGTAAAAGTTAAATAAACACGGCGCTGTCTGTTATTTGTTGAATTCGCAGTTAATTTATATTGGCCGAATGCAAATCCATTCAACTGATGAATTGACTAATTCCGCAGTTGGTGCGTATTGCCGTGAAAATCGAATACAATAAAACTAGATTTTTTAATTAACCCCACTTGTGCCGCTCGACGTCCCTGCAAAATATGTAAATGACGCCATGGCCGTGGATCCGCTTGGACGGGCACAGATAGAGTGCTTTATAAAATACAATTTACATAATAAAGCGATGCTCTACACGTGCGGGAGCAGAATTATAGTCGGTATACACACACACACACACTTTAACGTCGGATTGCGCTGCAATTATCAATACCTAAATTACAATTTTAAATTAGCGCCGGCCATATTCCCCTGATGAAATATTGTCAATGGTCAATGGATGGCAATTATTAGCCAGCTCTGAATTCGGATATATCTAAATCCTTTCAAAACGTACGGTAATTACCGGCGCAGCAACGGCTGAATTAATTTGTTTTTAAATTATATTTATACGTCCCGGACGGTGCTGCGCCATCCGTCAAATGCGTTATCGCGTATTACTTTCGCATTCGTCATCACTATCGGATACAACGCAGCTCTGCGGATTGATTGTACAATTTTTCAAAAATTATCTACGATGGGATCTATCGGTGTGGCTTTTCAATACTCATAGGGTGACTCGACCAGAGAATGAACAGTACCCAGTAACTGAACAGAACAGGCATTTAAATATTAAGGTTACTTTAGGATTGCCGAAATTCGTATTTCCCTCCATTTTTCTTTAGAATGTTCATTCGCTGGAATATTTTTCAGTATGTTTTAAACTGTTCAGTAGTTCATTGAGTGAGACAAGTCAGTATGTGTTGTTGTGGCAGCCATTTTAGCTAAGATCAGTCAAAGAACATAACAACTTAAACTGTTTGTGTGTATAAAACGTTAAAAATAATAAAGCTTCTCTACTAAAGCTATAGTTAATTTAATTATAAAGCCAATTTTACAAAAAGTAATCTAATTGTCATACCCATTTTCATAACATACCACCTGTTTTATAACTAGCAGTCAAACCTATGTCAAATCCAGTAAATGAACAGGCCATTCATTTAAGCAAAAATCATTCTTAAGACCTGACATGTAGAAATCCAGTAAATGAACAATAAGAACTAGCGTTCTTTCACTGGTCATTTTACTGTTCATTTACTAGATTTATTATAAAATTATTAAAAGTAGTACCTACAAATGGTTATCTTTTTGTAAATTGTTCTTATTGTTTTATTAACAACAACATTAAGGTGGCCGTATCCCTGGCCGAGAAATAGTCAAATTTCTGGCGTCCTTAGGTACTTACTGATATCTTGAAAAATAAAACGTGTGCAACAAGAGTAAGCACAAAAATAAAATCCTTGATGTACTGTTTATTCATTGTGACTATTTAAATTTACTTAAATAAAATAATAACTTTAGAAAAGCGTTTGTAAAACATGCACTTACTGTTATCCTAACCTTACAACTTAAGTATTATTTTCACATACTTACTAATAAATAAAAGTAACGTAGGGCTAAGCAAGTATATGTTATAAAAATATTTACATGTAGAAAGTATTTGAAACACTAACGGTTAATTTTGATAACGAAGTTTCGAGAGAAGTATCCATTCAAAATAAATTGGACTGTGAGAAACATCTCAATCTAATCCTACAAAATGTTTTTAATATTATAGAAGATATAAATACTACATTATGTAAAACACAAAATATGTTGAACAAGACAAATAACAAAAATAATAACAATAACGAGAAAGGTATCCATGTTGTCTCGAATATTTTAATAGAGACGAATCAAAGTGATACAAATCTTGAAGATATTTGGAAAAAGCATTTACACTGGCCTAAACCAGAAGACTACAAAAAAACAAGTCCTAGTCGTTTACGTACACTAATGCCATATGCAATTACTTCAAAGAAATGGATCAAGTTTCATAATGATCAACAGAGAAAAAAATATGAAAGGAGGACGAAATAATAAGAGAGAGAAAATTAGAGAAAAAAGAAATAGAAACAAAATAAAAATAAAGAAAATAGGAAAGTGGGTCCAGAAAAGGCCAAAAAACAACGAAAAAAAAAAGTATTTAGATGGAAGAAAATGAGAAGACATTACACTCATTAGACAAAACTGAGAGTATTATTAAAAAGAGAAAATTGGAGATAGGTTGAGAAGAAAAAGACATAAAGCAGAAGGAAGAAGAAAATAAGGAATTTTCAGGGGAAACAGTCAGTGTAGGTAACTATGTTATTGTGAAGTACTGGAATAGGAATTACTCAGGTAAAGATGAAGACTACGAAATAAGTGTAATGGATAAAGTAAAGGAACATTGGAAGTGGCCAGATATTCCCTAGCAAATTTGGTACATCAGAAGTCAAATTGTTAAGAACATTTCAGAACCCACCACGGATATAATATTCGGGTTGAGTTCTGAATTTTAATTTTTAATAACTGTACATACTTGCTGTAGGTAGTTTTGTAGGCGTTAGTTTCATGTTTTGTTACTTTTTGTACAAAAACAAATAACATGTTCATTCACTGGTTTATCTTTGTTCTTCAACTGGTTCATTTACTGGTGATTTGGCATTTCTGTCAAAACGAATTAAAAAATAAATACATATTTTCGCTGAATCGAAATGGCGACCTGAAACTCATGTACGAGGACTGTTCAGAAAATAAGCGAACCATTTTTTAAACTTTACTATTAATTTTATACATTATTGGTCCTTGCCGCCTTTGAAGTGCTCCCCATCCATATTCACACACTTTTCCCAGCGGTGTTTCCATTTCACGAAGCAGTACTCGATGGTTTCAGTTGAAATGGCCTTTAAAGTATGTGACAAATTTGTTTTGATGTCATCAATAGTTTAAAAACGGCCTTTCAGCGCAAATTTTAATTTCGGAAATAAGACAAAATTTCAAGGTGAGTAAGGGTTCTTTTACCATTGTCATGGTAAAAGAACCATGAGTTGTCTCGTCACAACTCTGGTCTCTTTTTGAGAATTTTTTCACGTAACCGTTGTAAAACGCCTGGATGATACACACGATTCACTGTTTCATCTTGAGGCAATAATTCAAAATGTTAAAAAAAAAATTCAAAATACTCTACGATTCGTCCATTGACAACATTAAGATTGCTTCAGTAGTTTTATAAGCAAAAAAACAAAAAAAGGCGAATTTTTATTGAAAATTGTTAATAACAAATTTAAGATTGTGACTCACGAGTTGGAAAGTGTGCAGAATTCATCTACTAATTGTCCTTCTCATAATCGCATGTCACTAAATATCTCTATTTCCGTGTGATTCAAAAGGTTAAATTATTTCTGAAGAGACCTCGTATGTACATTCCAGGTCCGATAAAGCGTAAAAGATGAGTCATAATTAGGTGTAAAAAATTTAACTGAAACTTCTCATCAGAGCAAAATACATAAATAGTCAAATAAACCTTTGCTCCAAAATGCCTCCTTACAAAACAGTTGAAAATTTGAGTTTTCTTAATATTTCCAGAACAGCTTAACATACTGTTTTAAAATTTGATGTTGTAAGTGTCTGTCAGGAGCTACTCTCCTCTGAGGAACCAGCAGAATACTAAAAGTCATGGACGTGCAGTCACCACTATCGTGAATTTACAAAAAAATGTTGCTTCGCTGACAAATATTGGAAATAATCTGTATCTTAGATTTAGCTTTCATTTTATCACAATAAAGCATCCTTACATATTTTCAGTAAAAAAATATGGATTTACAGAAAATAGTTATTTTTGTATCTAGTGCGCGAAATGCTACTTTGGTGATCGAGAACTGAATTTTTTAACGAGGCGAAGCCGAGTTAAAAAATTATTCGAGACCACCAAAATAGTTCGCGCACGAGATGCAAACAATATTTTTTCTACTAACGTCAAAATCTATCTCTTAAAAATATTATAAATAAGTAAAATGCCTAATTTATTATAGAAAATAGTGTTGAGCTGGCTTAAAATGTCTTTCCTAATCAAATTTTCACTGTTACTATGGAAACAAAGTGGCTGTTGTTGACAACAATAATAATTATTTTAAAGTGACATTTGTGCTCGCGTCTTCAATTTTTAAGTGCCAGATATTAGTTAAAATAATGGAAATTGCTAGTGACGATGAACTAAGTAGTACCTAATTTGGCAGATGCGGCCAATTTGGTAACTTCAAATCTTTTACCGGGAAAATCGAAGCGCCAATATGAAAATGCATATCGGCAATTTAAAGAGTGGTGTGAAACAAATAAAGCAATTATTTGGTTTAGGAATAAATATTGGTTCGTGTACTGGTTGTACGATTAATGTTAATATTGTAAATAATAACTAAAGTTATTGTAAAAATTCTATCATTATTTTAAAAGTATTTAATTGTTATTTATTTAAAAATAAATAATAATTTGGAGTTTTGCTTCATTTTTTCAAAGATTGAAATACAAAACTCTTATTAATTTACATGGAGTGTGCGAAATACTTCGCACCCTAGTGCGCGAAGTATTTCGCGCACGGTGTCATGGTAACGTAAGAATCCGAAAAAAGTGTCACTGCGCATATTGTTGTCAATGCGCAAATCTTGTCATTTTTTGACGTTTGTAGAAAAATGTAATTTTGGTACTAAATCTGCATTCAGCAACAATTTTTTTTTTCAAAAATTTATATAATTAACTAGACTTTTCAATTTATTACCCATTTTAATTTAGATATCATTTTCGAATTATCAAACGTATATATTTTACTTATATCATCATTTCAAAGGAATCAGGAGATGTAAAAGTGTAATAAAGTTAGAGGTTATACAGGCCGTTAAAAATTCGCTTCTCATTACAGGGATCTCGAAAACAGTAAGTGATACGAAGTAGCTTAAATGGGGACAAAATTGCATAATCAGAGGACCAACATCATGCCTCTAAAAATCAACGATATCTTGATTAGATTTCGAAATTTTGGAAATCGTTTTTGCTTAATTTCAGTCTTGTTTGAGGTGATATTGAAAAAAGAACACTTTCTCATGCCAACTTTTTGCCCTCTATCAGATGGCATAATCAATTTTTATATGTAACGTTTCGTCTCTCCAGGGCCATCATCAACTTCATTTTTTAAATACCACCCTGGAAATTTTATTATTTTTTGCAAGCCCTCGTGACCCCCAATAATGTCTTGCCTCAGCCCGAATAAGATTCAGACGTTTTGTCTCGAAAAATTCATCTTCAAGACAGGTATTCGTTCCAAATGTATCTAATTTTTTTGAGACTTCTATGTTTATTGAATTATCATACACTGTAAGTATCGTTAGACCCTGTGAAATCCACCTAGTTGTTTAAACTATTACCATCACACGTTGCAATAATTAGAGTTTTAATCCTGTGCTCATAGTTATTTCTAGGTTTGTTGAGTGCTCAAAATTCAAACAAATTTCGATCTTTTTTTTTCAGGATATTCTTACATTTGACATGCTCTTTCACAGTTGCGATTACAGATATAATAAATCCGATCATATTATGTTTATCTTCATTTTCAACATTTGCCAAAACTGAAACATTTTCTGTAAATTTTTAAAGTATTTTAAGAATTAATTTGTCATAATGAAATTAAAATTGTAATAATGTTTTAACTTTGACGCAACAACTTATCGAATTATGTATGAACAGGTGATGAAGATTAAAACTCAAACAATGTTTTATTGTATTGTAACGTGATGGTAATATGTAGTTTAAATACTAAGTGGATTTCACAGGGTTTAACGACACTTAAAAGTGTACGGCAATCCAATAAACATAGAAAGCTAAATAAAAAATTATTTTGGAATGAATACATTGAAGATGAACTTTTCGAGACAAAACGTCTGAGTTTGGTTCGGGCTGACGCAGTACAGTATCGGGGGTTATGAAGGCTTGCAAAAAATGTTATATAATTTCCAGAGTCGTATTTAAAAAAATGAAGCTGATGATGGTCCAGGAGAGACGAAACGTTAAATATAAAAATTGATTATACCATCCCATAGAGAGCAAAAAGTTGCCATGAGAAAGAGTTCTTCTTTTTTCAATATCACCTAAAACAAGGCTGAAATGAAACAAAAACGAATTTCCAAAATTTCAGTTTTTTTCAAATATTTCGAAAACTAATCATGTTAGCCTTGATTTTTTAGAGGGATAATGTTGGTCTCCTGATTATGCAACTTTGCCCACATTTCAGCTACTTCGTATCTCTTACCGTTTCCGAGATCCCTGTAGTGAGAAGCGAATTTGTAACAGCCTGTATACCTAGATTTAAAGATCATATTAATAAAAACAAATATTTTGATGCAGACTGTATTATTTTTCTCTATTTTAAGAATTTTGATAATGGAGTTAAGGAAATAATTATGTTCATCTGAAATTTTTAAGTGAACTTAATGATGCAAAGAGTTATAATATTAACCTGAATTTGAGTCACTGAAACACTGTTTAAAATATAAAGAGATATTCCAAAAATGTTTCGCATATTTTCTGTTAGACTTAAAACCCGAAGCAATATTAAATTCTGCATTAACTTAAAAGATAAAAGAGAGTATGCGCTAAATATTAATTATTCTGTTTAAGGCTGAATTTAAATACTTCGCCTTTAACTTTGAATCTCCAAAGGCATGTATAAATATTAAATATATTAAAACTGTTTGTTCTCAGGCTCACCATGAACTAATTTTCTGTCGCAAAAAGCCTCGCGTCTAGGTTTTTCATTATAGCTTCAAGCCATAAGGGGCTTATATTAAATTAAGTACAATTTTTTACCATTTCATGTAAAAACCTTTATAAAACTTTATTATTTTTTTTTGCGAGTTCATTATCGGCAGCAGGGTTTTCAAAATATTACTGGAAACCTCACAAATAAAACGGAACGTGTGTTCAACTTAATTTAAAGTAGAAGTAATTAGGTATAAGACAAGCCATGGAAGTTCATTTTTAATAAAATTCATATCGTACTGATATTCAACTGCGAATTTAAATCACTACGATTTACAATTACATGTGCATATCACCAAGAAAGACGAGTTCTATAAGCTCACAACACTGGGTTCGAAACCCAAAGTATAAAGAAAAGATAACACCTAAAGATATATTAAAGAAACACACATAATAATTATAAACTGTAGAATCGAAACGACTTTTAACTGCAGAGTTATATTACGACGATTTATCGTTATACGAACAGCTGCAAAACATAATAAATAAGTAACACTTTAAGATCGAATTCCAAGAAGACCCCTGCGTCAGTTTCTAGGAATTGTCCGTATTGGGCATCCGAAGTAGAAAGATATTGGCGAAAAATTTCAAGGCACGCCCCTGCTGGGGTAAATTGTTACGGTAGTTCTCATACCAGAATTTTATTGGCTTATTCTTTTCTTGGAATTCTATCTTAACAAATATTGTACGGGCTGTACACACGTAAAGATGAACTATAACGATTTATTTGCACAGCTCAAACCGTAGGTCTGTTCCAACAAGAGTTAGGGATTGGTTACAAACCGTTTGAAATGTTTGACCAGCTAAGTTTTAAATGTGTCTTCAGTGAATATATTCCAAGAATTAGTTGGATGCACATTTCTGATGGTTCGGAACCAATCCCTGACTCTTGTTGGAACAGACCTCGTGTATATTTATTTGACATGTTGAACGTGCTTTATACTGCACAGTTTACGATTTATCGTTACGAAGTGTAGGGGCCATTAGTAGAAGATGATGAACAAGTTCACTATACTGCCTTCAGAACAACAATTAACACGTAACAAGTTTGTTACGGCAACTAGTCATGCAATTATTAACCCTTATGACAAATCTGCACAGACAGAGCAGCGCAGATTTATCTGACGTGAACATGGAAGCTCATTTATTGCGCACAGTTAAATAGCTATGACTTACCGTGACGTTTGTAGCTGTTATCAGTAGAACATAGTCAAGCGAGACGAATATTTACAAAAACAGTGTATACCATTTTGAGTTTGGGTAATTTACCTCAGCAAACGTGCTTAGACGTCTCGTACGTCATCTCTAATCCGGACAAAAACTTTGAGGATCCGAAACCGTTCACGTCACTGCATTTTGTTTCTGCTCGGCGAGCTTTGTTTTTAACGTTATAATTCAAACAGCTTTGCATCAGGGCTGATACATTATGCATGTGAGATGTTTATAAGTCAGTCTGGGAGCGATCTTCTGGGATGCTCTGCACCATCAACTTTAATATTATCAACGGGAAATGTTCATACAATTGTGTGCACCTACAATTATTTTGTAGTTGCCAGATAGATAATACGGGATGGCTTAATTTGAAATAAATAAATTCTGAAGATTGTTCAATAAATAATTTTTCTTGACAATTTTTATGCAGTTTTAGTGTTGCATTAATATCAAATTAAAAAATTAGGAGTAGCTTTAGCTTTTTGGTTATTTTACGTCTATTTCTGTTACTATGAAATAAAAGAACAATATCTCTTTACACACTTCAGTCCCGTGCGTCGATCTGCTAAGTTCATTCACTTTAAACCGAATCGCCCCGTATAATAGTTAACATTTAGGAGACGGGTTGGCATTTGTTGTAATTGGGAGTCGCAGAATGTCAACAACCCAATTAAAGAGACGTTATGGCAGCTCACTTTCGTGTTTGTTTCAGTTTCGCATGGAACTACGACGGTTAACAGCGTCTCCCCCAGAGATTTAACAGTAATTTTAATGCTGCCATTCTGCAGACATCGCTTTAATTACAGAAAAATTTCATGGTTTTCGCCATGTCAGTGGTTGCAATCTATGGATAAAATAAAATGAGTACTCAGAGCGAACGTCAGTCGTAAATAAAATTGCGCTATAAAAATATTGTTTGTGCCATGCTATAAATTGGTTGATCTTCATTATTTCCTTTTTCCTGTCCGTCATCGTGTTCCGACTGTATTAGCTGACATTATTGACGTGAAATATAAGGCGGCTCTCGGACTGGAGCAATAAGCAATTAGCACCCGGCAACACGCAACATTGTTACTATTCTGTATTTTTTGCACTTCAATATTTCTTTTCTTATTTCGATATTGACTCCATTTCTCATGCCGCGTTTATGCCCAAATTTTTTTGGATAATTTGTGGAAACTTTGATGAATGCTAAACAAAACTAATATAAAAATACAAACCCAAAATAAAATTTGCTGATATTTCTGGGAAACGGGCTTATCTTAGGAACATCGTAAGCATGTAGTGAAATATAAAATATCCACTATTTTTTATATAGTATATAGTAGTTATATTTATTAAAGATTATATAAATTATTATATTCCCACATAACTTTATAATTGCTTCGTGACTTTTCAAAGGTTGCTATAAAAAAATCAAATTATCTGCCACTAAACATAGAACAAAAAACTGGGGAAGCTACAAAAAAAGGAAAAATCAAATTACGACTATTTTTAGCAGTACGGCTACGTGGGAAATGGTTCATGTTCGTTTGGGATGAAAAACAGAAAAACAAATAACTGTAGGAGCTCGCTTACTTTCAATATAAATTTCGACGAAGAAAGAGTATGTAGTCGCCAACCTTGAAGTTCAAAGGGAAGTTCCACGATATCTCAACGCGCCGTCCGTAATAAAAAATATAAAATTATTATTCAAACCTCATAAAGTTGTTTATATTTCAGCTGCTTTTCATAATTTCATAAAACCATTTCAAAATAGAAACCGAATCGCAGGGCTACACTTTATGCAGCAATAAAACTCTCTGGGTTAGTAGGAGTTATTTTTGCTTGGGATAAATGGTGTTTTTTTAACTTATTTTGCAGGATTTATGCAAAATTTAATTCCGTTTCACCCGGCGTCGCGACGTGAAGTCCTGGCAAATAGATTCAATCTTTTATGATTTACATTCGAAATGATAGAAAACATATTTATTCACGATATCGGGATGAAACCGAATCATAAAAAAAGTTTTCATATTCAGACAACCCAAACTCGATAAACATGTTTTTTTATTTATATTTTCTGTGATAGTATATATCTTTTCTCATCAATTCCTAGTCTTCTGCATATTTTAAGAGTAATTCCTTTGTAGAATGAGTAATAGGTCTTCTATTTTCGTTGACAGCTTGCAATAAATTTATGTTCATTCAACTTCAAATACATATTATATATTTTTTTATTATATTATTATTAGATCAGAAATATTAGGGCGGCTGCAATGTGGTACAGGGTTGGTTGTAGGCCGGGTTCTATTTTAAGTAATTTTATTCAAACAAAAAGTGGCACAATCGTTGCCTTCTTATAACTTCACTCTTTGCATTATAATAATACATATTGTTATGATATTATAAGCCGATAACGATACATAACTAAATAATATAACGAAATTTTGAAAATTGTGACATATTCACATTAGAAAAATAGAGGATTGTGACACCAGGGATGTGCAATACTATATATGAGAAAATGATGAATTCAAATTAACATATAGAATAAGTTTTAGTACATACATAAAAGCATAATTCCAGTTTAAAAATTTCATGAAGTTTCAAAATAACGTTTCCTAACGACGGCTTCATTTGTTCAGTTTATAAAAACTAGTACGGGGCTTCTAGTAGCCAGTCTTTCATAATTTGTCGAACCAGAAACATCGTTCAAACATTCCTAAAATAAACAAAAGCAAGTCAATAGTAAATAAACAACAACAAGTTACCGGTTTTAAACGTTAAAGACAGCAAATAGTCTTCTGACAGGTGTCAAAAATCAGAATTTTCCAGTAGTTATAATTTCTCAAATAACCAAATACACACAGGAATTTATACAATGGGAATAAGTGCAATTTAAACAAAAGTGCCTGGGATAAACTTCCAATTTAAAAAGTAGTGAAGTGCGATAAAAAAATTACAACGATAAGTCCTTTGGAAGATCAAGTACAAGGGACCAGTTCTTCTACATTGACCATACGGATCAGACATCGATCAGTATGAGATTGCATCGTCGCAACCAACGATACCCTCAAGCGTTACGTGAGTTGCATATTTTACGAATTGGCCAATTTAAACTCCAATCGTACGAATTCGTATTTATAATTTTGAAATTTTTATTAAAACACAAAAGTCGAATATAATTTCAAAATTTCACCCTCTATAACCAGAATAGGATAATAGGATAGTAAATAAATTTAGAATAGTAACTAAGAAGATAAAATTTGTCAATCGTTTGAAAACTTAATTATACAATACATTCTGTTTATTAAATGTTAAATTGTATTTTTATTTTCAATATAATGTCCAAAAATTCAAAAAAGATCAACATAGTGAAATGCACCCTGAGAAAGAGTAAGCTCTAACCGAATCGCTTTATAAGACGAGTTTTATTGGCGCCTGGGCAAAGTAAACATTTTCACAATCAAAATTATTACAAAAAAAATCAATAAAACCACAATATGTAAGTATTTGCATAATAGTATGAAACAAAAAAAGGCAGTGTCCATTTTTCTACACAAAACGCTTCAGACGGAATTTACCATAAAATATATAAGAAATTGATAGTTCAAATAGATGATATTTTTAGTAACGGTGTCAAACCATCAACTTCTTCACATTTTATTAATCCCATTATCCGCATCATTATACAATATGTACATATCTGCCTTTGATCTGAAGCTTCGCATCAATTAATTTATTCAATACGTATGTATCTAAAGGCACCTGTCGGCCTGGCGTGCCGGTGGATAATTCATATTTTTTTGCCGAGGGACGTTGACCATTGTCGTTTGTGCATATGTGAGTTTGACGCTTTGCTTAGTCGAATGTATGGCACGTGTTTCTATGGCAGTCAGTAGCATTGTGTATTATTGTAAGCATAGAGCGGCACATGGCTTGACCACAGATTTAGCCTATTTCTACACCGGGTATTGCCGCTTACTAGCTTAATGTTCGTTACATACTACTGTTTATTTATTTGAATGTCGCCACAAAATTTCTGATGTCTAATTATTATTAATTGTTTTCATTTTTATACAATGCAAAAAGATGAAGAAAAAACAAAACAAATAGAAACGTAAAAGACATACCTATTTATTATTAATTCTACCTGATCTATTATCAATATTTCCTAACAACTAATACAATTATTTAGTATATTCGCTTCAAACTCTTCTTGACCATTTGAATCAATTTTCTAAAACTGTACTATCATTTTTGACTCAATTAATTGTTCAAGATATTGGTCAACATATATCGAGACATATATGGTGATGATACTGTTATATTTTTTTCATGGGAACATATAAAATAAAGGAGAAATGTGATATTCTTAAAGATTTGTAAGGTTTTTTTTAATGCCTTTTAATAAATTTTTCAAAGTAAAATGCAAATGGTAAGGGAAGAACTCATTTACCGCTCCATTCAAATTTGCGTTTTATTTTATACAATCTGCATAAATTTCAGACAATTTCGGGTACATAACCTCACTTTTTGTTTTATTCACATTAGTTCCCTTCGAGAATTCGAACATACTGGAGTAATTGCTAAATAAATTGACCCATAAATAACGCATAATGGCACCGAAAACAACCATTTAGCTAATAGCGAAATTTATATTTAACAATTTAGAAAGGGGCGAAAATAACTTCTTTAAGCAAAACTTAATGCCGAGCTCAGAGCAAAGAATTAACATGGAGGCCTGTGACTTATTATTTCGCCAGCTGACGCCCGGATCGCGTTAGCCGCGCTGATGCCGTAATTTGTAACGTGGGCCGTTCAGGCAATCAGCCCGAGAACACAAATAAAAGCCAAAATTTCCCTTAAATCATTCGTGACGAGTGCGATAGGTACACTCGGCCGAATTTAGCCGCAGCCTAATTCTTTCGATGTCCTATGGCAGGGCTTGATAACAGAATAGTAATTTCTCTGTGACTTTATTTTGTTGCCACGGACATGATTGTAACATTGCATATACAGGGTGGACCAGAAAAGTTGCGACATCGTTCGATCAGGTAGTCACACTAATCAAAATAAGACAATTAATTTCTCATTATTTTTTAACTTCCATTTAGAGAAAAAAATCACTCTTATGCTTATTAACGGATGACCCTGTATATAATTACAGTGATGTACATAATATACACTGCAAAAAAAATCACTCAAATATACAGTATGTCGACGGATGGAGTTGACAAGAGGAGAGACTCTTTTGTTTTTGACTTTATCGAAAAATGTCACTCTCGTTCTGCCTCTCGAAAAAATGAGACCGTCATACCAACATCTTAGATTAGATATACAGGGTGCTCATAAATTAAAAAAACACGAAAATACTCAAGATAGAAGTACCATTATTTATTATTTTCAAATTCAAATATTCAAATATTGTCCGAATACAAATTTTAAAATCAAAATTTCAATTTGGACTTCTACTCTACATAGCTACCTCCCACCTCAACACATTTTTCCGCTAAATTTTTCGTACACTTTGCCAATAGATTAGCACTGCACGCCATACACCACGCCACGGGATGACCTAATGGGGACAATGGGAATAGACAAAGACAACGCACGACAACCATAGAATGGGGTGGGGTCACTCAATAATGAGGATATTTACCCCTTTACTATAAGTGCACCAGACTCTGGGCCTGTAGCGAAAACCTCATGGGATTACAAATAAACAAAAGACGCTCTCCAAACCACAGTAGTAGGTACCTATTCTCATGAGGTCTACACAAGCTTCAACTAGC
The DNA here is from genome assembly GCF_000390285.2 of Anoplophora glabripennis. Classification (NCBI taxonomy): domain Eukaryota; kingdom Metazoa; phylum Arthropoda; class Insecta; order Coleoptera; family Cerambycidae; genus Anoplophora; species Anoplophora glabripennis. The sequence goes on along the minus strand of NW_019416216.1, from coordinate 63,295 downwards.
CTCCAAATGAAGTACTCTGTGGAGATTTTATAAATAGTGTATAGGGAAAAAACGCCTACAAAAAGACAGTGACATAGATACTCGCAGTACCAAATATAAAATTTTGTTAAAAACTTCTCAGTTGAAAGTTACCAAATTCGATCTGTGGTCATACTCTTTGAAAGCGAGTGGCAGAAGAGAGACCCAGCGATGCAGACAATAAGGGATCCAGGTAATCGGTCTTCCCCATATTTGAAATCGGGAAAAAGTTTTTTTGCGACAATGATTTTTGTCCTGTGTTTTTAGAGAGAGAAAATATTCTTAGATAACTACGAGTCAATTTTCGACAAGATCCTATAACGCAAATAAATTGGAAAGGACGTGCACACGTATTAAGCCCTTTAGCATTAAACACTGCTTGACGGGGAACTAGTTCTTCATTATTATACTCCTGGTATGCAATATAACTTTTTCAGTATGAAAAAAAGTATGCTCGTTTCTTTTCTGTTTCTATTAATTATGTCATCAGTTTACTAATAATTACCGTAACCTTTTTGGGTTTTCTTTTGCATGTTTCCTAGACCTTTTATAGCTGACTAGATTGTCTAGCAGGTCTGTAATATTTATTTCATGTCCGGGTGCTTTCCCATTTTTTTCAACCTGAAAACACAAATAAAAGTCAAAATTTCTCTTAAATCATTCGTGACGTATCGCATTCAGTCGAATTTAACCGCAGTCAAATTCTTTCAATATATTGCGGGACCTGATAACGAAACCGTTTCGTCGTTCCGAACGGCAATTTCTCAATGCCTTTGTTTTATTCGCACGGGCGTATGACATGAATGTAAATTTTACATACGGGGATTGAATCCACCGCGCCGCCGTCTCATTCGGGGCCATGCAGATAATTTTAAGCGCCCCAATATTACGTTGACGTTGATCAAATAAAATGAATTTCCAGCGAACGCGGTTCGCGGCAGCTCTGCGATACGCATAAGAAATAACTACATATTTATAAAATTTCTGTAACCTGATAAATATGCAAGATGGTACAAGTGCAGATGTAGCCATATTGTAAAGAAATAGGCCAACCAGATATTTTTTGATAAATTATCTTCGTAAAGAAATGTTTTATTTTGGAAAAAGTACAGTCACTGACTGCGTTGACAAATTAATTGCTATTTGTACCATTAATTGAATATCTCAAAATATTAAATTTGCTGCTACTTTTTAACATACCCTCGTAAATACCTATTTTTTAGAATAACTAACAACTACTAAGTTAAAAGACACCAAATCAAATAACATACGATATAGTGAAAGGGAGACAGCCTATAATTTTCAATGGAACTGTCATCATTTGTTCATCACTCAGCAACTTGCCCTGTCATTTAGAAAATGACTTGGGAGTTTTATAGAACGATTGGTTTTTCTGTTTCGCTGCGAAATAAACAACCTCCTTTGATGCGGTTTACTGAATCAAAAGCTCAGATGAATACAAACGTCTAGGTTCCTTTTTACAATGCTGTGTTTTATTCCAAGTATTTATACTCTTTCTTCACCCTTCAGTTGTCATACATTTAATCTTAGGTGTAATGCATAAAAATGAGGGTATTTGTATAAATAACACCAAACTGACAATGTTTGGTGAATGATATAATGGTGCTACAAATTTTTTTCAAACGAAAAGAAAATTCAACTGTAAATTCTCTAGAATATTGATGGAGATATTTGGGTATACTACTGAACAAAAATGAAAAAATAAATAGTGTTCCATAAACTTTCCTAGAAGCCTTATTTTGTTTAATCTACTCCTTCCCAAACTGCTGTACCATTTCCGCTGTGGTGTTCCTGTATGTAGATAAGGAGGTGTCCTTGTTGTATAGACAAACAAAAACGAATACAAAAATGACATACTCTCACACATAAAGTGGGGCCATGTGAAAAGATAGGTGCCTGCTTTTATATATAAGCAGACTCCATATTAAGGTCAAACACGTTAAATTGCTACTGTGTTCATTTCATGAGTTCACGACTTGAAACATAATATTTTTCTAAGATTTGTCACTATGAAACAGAAAGCAAATGTTAGGAACATTTTTCTTTAATGGAGTCATCAGCTTTTGCATTTCAAGTGGTGCGAGGGAAACTAACTTCCTGAAAGACGACACACCGACGCCGTGTGCCAAAATTGTAAACAATGCTTTGGTAATATGGTGCTTGAATTTACCCTATTTTTCAGTGATTTCTAGTTGCTTTCAAAATTAAAGTTATCTATAAAACAATGTTTTTACTCTTCAACTGAGGACATTCAAATGATTACGACAGTTTCTGAATTCGATCTTGGAGCAACTGTTTTCAGCAATGTCTCAAGGATCTTACTTTTTATAGCTCATAATTAAAATAACGTTTTATATTTAATATCAGTCAATTTCTTTACTGGAATATACTCTGAATGTATTCTATGTCAAATACAAACATTTGCAATATGTTTATCTAACCTTAATTTCATCAACAGCATGCCTGAGTACCAACACATTCTTCATGGTAATACTAAGGCGTTTTACCACTGAACAAACACAATTAAATCAGATGATTTAGATTGCATGCAGAATAACAACAAAAACATACTCCCGATCTAAACAGATACCTACAGCGTGAACACAATCGGTCTTAGTTAAATCGTTAGAACTCTTTCAGAGCAGTCGCATTACACAATTTCGATATTGCCACAAACGTGTACAAAAGGAGAAACACAACGGAATTGAGTGTAATGTATGGATGAACACGACTATTAGTTTCTGTTTTGAATAAACTATGCAATCGGTTTATTATGCTGTACGAACTCATAACGCGACCTTGTTACACTTTGTTTCAATTCTTGTGGCCTAAATGGGTATGAGAAAGACTCTTCAATGTAAATATGCACATAAATCATTTGTGTTGTCCAGATTAGTTCTGTATGGTAGATTTAACATAAAGAATTTGATACACACACATTGTCTTTGTATGCGTCTATTTATTCTCGGTCTGTGGAGACGCAGATAGATTTTCTCATTCCAAACAGAGCACCATATATTTTATCACATTTTATACTTATATATACATCTATTTATTTTTTCGTCTCATATTTTGTTTTGAAACATTTTGCAGTGGATGTTTAGTCCAGCTTATCCTGTTTTGTACAAGTTGCTAACGAAAAACATTGCACATTTGAAAAACATGTTTGCCAGCTAACGACGGGTTCATTTAGCGCTAGAAACAGAATCATTTTCAAAATATATTTACTTTTAATCATTGAAAATAACATGCTGGGAAATAATAACTAGTAGCCTTCCGTAACAAATATTGATGACATTTTATGAGTCCAGTGTACGACTTTGTTTTGTTGACGCCGTTAATAAAGTTCGCTGAATTAAAAAAAGCATTTCGAAATTGATGGCAAACGCTACACAAATAATTTATCAATTTTTTAATTGACGTGGAAGGATATACGTGATTTAATAATTGAACTGACAGGAAAAAATAACATCCAGCGACATTGCAGTAGTGCAATTAAAAATTGAGCAATTTCGCAATAGTATTGTAAAGCACGTTAAGTGAACCAAAAACGCGCTGACATGAAATATTTTCGTTGTGGTTTATTTTAATAGTTTAATAGAATTCACGTCAGTTGACAGTACTGCCAAATAGTTCAGAGAAAATTATTCTAGTGCGATCAGTTTGTTGCTAATATGCGTTTATAAAAAAATTATCATTAAGCAGTATATCTCTTTTAATGTTGGTGTTCATTTACTGGGAGCATATTCTGCAGTCTATGCATGTATCTTCATTTTCGTTGCAATCAAATATCATAAACCCATAATTATGATTATTCTTATAAAGGTATTAATTTTGTTCTTCACTTAATATAGTTGTACACTTATGTTTCTATGCATCATTCAAGAAAAATGTTTTATAGTCATTTGAGAATTAATGTCTCTATGAAATTATACATTTCCAAAGATGAAAAATCGCAGCAAAGATACAATGTATCAAAAACTAGGTAAATAATGTTCAAACTCTTTCAATCTGCAGTTCGATGATAGCTATGCTGCTTTTTATAGCCAAATTTAATACCTTATAGCCCCTTTAGTACCCAATAATGTTAATAGCATTCCATTTTTTTACAGGGTACACATTTCGGAAGTGAAGTATCATCTATAAATCTAAGCGCTTATCAGGTATGTAATATGCTTTGCCTTTAGATAAATATTCATTTTGCAAGTGTTCCAAATTTTTTATATCAGAAATGAAACTGTAGCAATCAGTATTATTAAATTTTAAGAAACTTGAGAATAGGTATCGAAGATAAAGTGAGAGCGGTATATATATTTTTTACACATTAAAATTAACGTTTCTTGTTGTAATGTGTAAATATAATTTTATAACATTAGTGTAAAAAGTCATTTACTTTTGACACTTTTTTCTGTCACAAAGTTTGAGTCAGGTATATTTTCTTCTCAAATCTATATCCTCAATATTATCCAATTTCATATTGGTTTTTCTCTGAATACCCATAACTAGCATGAGAAAAATAGAAGCTGGTGCTAACTAAATATATTACCTGATTAAATGACATGCTCCTACTTTCACGTAAAAATTACTAAAAGTTGATGATGTTCACTTATATCTTGATCATTTCATAGGTTTAACCGCAATTTGATCAATGAATAATATCACATGGATGGTCATCTTTAACTTTTCCTCCAGTAATGTTGTGGGTTTCTTTCGCTGTACAGCAAGAATAAAACGCTCTCTCAACGGTAATAATAAATAATTTTATTGAAAACTAAATTTGTGGGAAAAGACGTGTTGACGGTTTGAGGGTTTGCTGGAGAGTGTCTTCTGTGTGGAGACGGTCGTAGGTATATTGGTAGTTGCTGGTAGAAGTCCCTGCTCCTTGGCGCCACTCTGCAGGGGTCGTCTTCCGGGAACCCCGTGGTGCATCCGGCGGCGTTCTTGACGTTGTGCTTAAAAATGGGTCACTTGCGAACATGTGTACCCACAATGTCTTTTCTTTTCTCTCCTGTGGATTAGATCTATTATTATGCTTTCCACTCCACATTATTTGTTGAACAGGTTTGTTTTTGTTCAAAGTCCAAAATTATATGTCAGTTACTATTTTCTTTATTCCATAATTGAGTTTCGGAAGTTTCATATTTAGATAATTCCATAAATATTTTGCTCAGTAGTTCGATTGCTCTTAACTCTCTCGTTGCAAATAGAGCTAGTAGTTGCTCCATCAGTTTTCAAAATTCTTCAGGATCATCAAAATATCTGTTGCCAATTTTCCTAACAATAATTAATCTAGTATTAACATATTAACGTCTAGTTTGTATATCTCAAGCCATAAACTTTGTCTGCTTCTTCTTCTCAGAGAGCAAAATACATTGATGTCATAAATAACCTTTGCCAATAAAATCTGAACGACGTGTCACTGATTTTAGATACAGTGACACTTTTAGGACATTCCAAGCAATTTGCGCAAAAAAACAAAACGATAAATTTGTTGTCTTATTAACTTCAGGACACCTAATTTCTATGGTCTATTAATCACTATTAATCAATTCGCAAAATTCAATAATCTCGAAGCAGTCAGTACCACTTAATACCAATTTGTTATCGGGTGGAGTTATATTTCCGACAGATCTCGCACAATATACTTTAATTTGTTTCATTTTTTATACCGCTGTGGATATTTCCTGGATAACTGCTCGAAAGAGTTTCACGCTCAGTAATTTTTTCATTTCGATGCGTCTTGGTTCGATATTAGAAGTGACAAACGAAGTTCCACCACTCGGTTGCCTTTTAGATGCCATTGACATTCGCACTTAGATAATTACGGCGAGATACTGTCGAAATTACCTCCGCGCTATTTACTGAATGCTGTTGCTTCTTTACAGTAGCTCCTTAATTAAAATTAATGTTCTCGTAGTTGACAGACCTTAACGAGTCTGAACTATAACATAAAATCACGCAATTTTCTCGACTCAGTCGCGAGTGAGTCATGAATGGTCAATTAATTTTATTGCAGTGTTTCTCAACTCTTAAATTTGGGCATTATTGCAAGGTTATTTCCCGTAGAAATTGGATTTAGTATGTATATTAGTTAAATTTAGTCAACTTTGAGTTACGTTAATAATGAGTTAATGAGTTTTAGTTGCTTTGTTTGAATTAAATGCTCGTAAAACCCTTCAACTGAAATTTTACTTAAGAACGTTTTCATTTCTATTTAAATTCTGATAGTGTACCATGGATATAAAGTCATATCACAGATGGTAGACGTCCGTTATTGGTTATTTGAGTCTCTTACTACCAATTTAAGCGAAACTATGTTGGGAATATCATCAACGTGAATAACATTGTATTGTAATACAGTGTTACTTTTCTCTAGTTTGAATATACATATACTGAAGAAAATAATACACTAGGCACATAAATTAAGAGATATTTTAAAAAATCCCAAAATTTTAGGTGATTTTCAAACAGCTGTAACTTGGAGGGAAATGGTCGTAGAGAGAATAAACAAAAGTGCCTAGTTTTCAGATCTGCAGTTTAAAATATTTTTTAGTGTCAGCAGTTTTTCAGTAATCATAAGAAAATCAACGGAAATTTGTTTTTTCATCCATTAATACCAGAACTCAGTTGATAATCATTCCCATCATTGACTGCCGAAAGGTACATCACCGATATCCTTGAACCACATGTCCTGACTATCATTCTCATGCAGGATAATGTTGCTTGAAGTCCATAGGTTTTTTTTTTAAAAAAAAGCAAAAATCTACAAATTTTTTTTCGGTTGATTTTCTTATGATTACTCAAAAACTACTCACGCTAAAAAATTTTAAACTACATATCTGAAAACTAGACACTTGAAGCTTAAATTTCATTTTTTTTTATTCCCTCTACGAACATTTCCCTCCAAGTTAAAGCTCCTTGAAAATCACCCAAAATTTTGTGATTTTTTTAATATCCCTTAATTTCTGTGCCTAGTGTAGTATAGAGTGGCGTGTCAAGGAAAATCGAAAGAATCGACTATTCATTACAATTACAATACAAAATATGAAAAATGCATGCAAATATAGGTATTGACAGATGGTAGACACTACGTCTATTACTGATTCCTTGAAGAAATGCCTATCAATTTGTATAAACTATCCTTCGAGTGTCGCTGATAAGAAAAACATTTGTATGATATTGTGTAGTCCTTGGATATCTTCTAAATAAGTTGAAAGAGTACTAGATAGCGACAAGTTAAGGAATATTTTAAGGAATTAACCATTATTTCTTCATTTCAGTTTATCGGGAACTGCAATGAAAAGAAAAAAGAATTATATTCGACGCAGCTTTTTTTAATTTATTGATAACGGTGCTACTAATACAAATAATAAAAGAAATACAAACAAATAATTGGAAACAATTAATTGTAAATAAAACAAGCAATTGTTTGTATCCAATTATGGGTTCATGACTAACAATTACGTGCGACTTTTCTTTGAAGGAAAGAACAAACAAGACGTGACAGTGCAGAAAATGTTTGCTATACAGAGTGTTACAGAATAACTATTCCTACACTACAACTGTTTTCGTAGTTGTCATTGTACGTGTCACAAATTAGTCATTGTTAGATAAATTAGTGTTTGATTGATAATGCATCATTTAACAAAATAAATATTGATCTACTGGCATGCATCTTGCCTACGGAGCAGCTTACGGCAATGCTAACGAAGCAAGGCGAATTTATGCGGAGCAGCATCCTCAGCGTCCCTGTCATATATCATTTTCAAGCTTCGATCAGCGTATTCAAGATACTGGTGAAAATAGATTCGGGAGCCAATCGTATTGTCCGAAATGTTGACTTTGAGGACCAAGTTTTACAACAATTTGAAAATAACCCGAAAACAAGCAGTCGTGTCATTGCCCTTGCTATGCACATAAGCCAAACATCTGTATGGAGGCTATTAAAGGAATACTAGAAGCATCCGTTTCACATTCAAAAAGTGCAATCGTTAATTCCAGCTGATTATCCCAATAAAGATCAATTTGCCGAATGGTATTTGAATAAAATTAACGACGAACTAAGACTTTCTAGAAGTGTATTATGGACAAACGAGGCATATTTTATAAGAGATAGCTGTTTTAATATAATAGTCACATTTGGGGCGAAGAAAATCCTTACGCCGTTCACAGGTTACATCATCAATAGAAGTTTTCTGTTAATATCTGGGCTGGGATTGTTGACAATTATGTGGTGGGACCATATTTACTGCCTGCACGGTTACATGGTCATGTGTACAGGATTTTTCTGGAACATCTCTACCAGAATTGCTTGAAAATGTCCCACTTAATATTTAATGAAATATTGTTTTCCAGCGTGATCGATCACATATCGGTACAACTTGTGTTTCGAAAATAGTGGTCGTATCTTCACACAATTTTTATAAAGTTTGATGCAGTATTCTTTCTTAATAAAATGTTCCTACTTCAATTTAGTAAGTTACTACACTGTAAAAAGATCGGTGTGAGTGAAAGCAATAAAGGTACGGAATTAATCCATTGAGTGAAATTATTGAGTATATTTTCAGTCAATATTGGGCATTTTGATCATTTTACTTAATGTGATTTTTGTGAACATTAATTGTTGACATTTACACGTAGACTTCGCGTAGACTATGTAAACAGTGTAAAGAATATTGAACAGCTATTCTATTGAGCGGACGAAAAATTAATTCCAATTGTGGCCTTCTATGATTCGAATTAGTAAAATTCGTTAGAAAATATGTCGCAAAATGTTTAATATGTGAAAATACCCCAAAAAGACAAAAAACCTTAATATTCTGGAAAATGGTAAACCTATACATCCTAATATGTCGACATTGGCGATTAGACTTTTACAAATACGTGCGTCGTTTGCGCAAATTGAAGGTTTTTTTTTCAAACGAGTAATATTCATACAACTGCTAGAAATCAACTAACTTTTGAACGCTCCAGAAAATTAATTCATATGTACTATTCACCTAAAATAAAAGAACTTCAGGCCTCTAAATTTGTTGATTATATAAATGAAGGGTAGTGATAAATGATAGATATAAAAATGAAAAAAATTTAAAATATTTTTACAAAATTGTTAATTTTCTGTTATTCTGACAGTCATCAGCAACTTATAATGTTAATTTTTATTTTGTTATACTTACTACAATTTTAAAGATGTTTTAAACAATAAAGTAATATTTTATTTAATTATACACTTTTATTAATTTTGACATTGTCTACAATGTTGACATTGTCTACATTGTCGACACTTCCAAATTATGTCTACATCTAGGTCATTGTCTACGCGTAGACAATTGTATTTTCTACGTCGCGATTGTCTACCTGCCCATCCCTGTTGATTGATAGTTCATTATGTAAAAGGATAATGAGGAAGAGCAAATTTGTGTACAGAATATTCAAGGATTAGGTACTATCGGGGAGGGGAAACTGCTGTATTTTTTTTCTTTGATAAAGACTATTTCTGGTCAAAATAATCGTAGATAAAATGTAACTCTTTTGATGAACAAAAATTTTATATAATATTTCTTTCATTTAGAAATCTCTTAGTTCACAGTTTAAACGTTCACAAATTTTAAATAAAGCGTAACGAGTTTATACACCACCTATTTTTATATACCTATAACTGGTGTCACCTCTAAAAATATAAGTGAAAGTCACAAACACGGAAAATTTCCAATTATTCTCCAATACTCTAGCGAATTCGTACAGTTGACGAATATATTCTTTAAACATTCACGTATCTACTATACGCCGGAAAAGTCGCCATCGGATTGTGTTATCTCTGGATAAGCTTCCCTATGTTTCTTACACAATACCCTCCTGTCAGTGTGTCAAATCAGGCTTATCGGAAATTTCTTAGTTCTCGTAATGTCACACGGGAGTTACAACATCTAAATCACGGTATTAGCTTCGTTGATACCACATGATGGTGAATGTTGCGATTGTATATTTGTGTCGCTATAATTAGATGTTTCAGATGATAAGAATGGTCATTGGCACTAAATTAAACCATTGCTATTAATCCAGTGTAAAGCGGTACAAAATACACTGAAGGAATTATTTAATTGAAAGTGATCAAATGTATTAGTGTTTGGCGAATTAAAGATTTTTTTTTAGAGTTAATAGAGCGTTTATTTGAATGGTAATACCAAATATTTAATTCTAAACAATGACTTAAACTGCTAAAATGAACTAAAATATTTGTTAAACACTTATTTATTGAAATTAGACACTAAAAATGTTATACAGGTATGGATATTTTCTAATATAAAAATATTTCTCTATAAATACCACACATTTTTTAGTAAAAAAAAATAGTAAGTATATTTTAATGAAAAGTTTTCCAAAAAGCAGAAACCTATAAAGAAAATGTAAAAATTAAATGCATATACTTTTATATTTTTTTAATAAACATTACTTTTAAGGATGATTTTATTGGACTCTACGTTTTAATGAAAACAGTCAAATAAATAATAAAAATGTTTACTCGTTATATGGAAAAGTTTAAAAGGTTCATCAGTAAAGTGCATATGATACTTAGTTAATTAATATGAGTCATAGTATACAACTCCAATTCAGCGTTGGCTATAAAGTCACTGGCTGTGCAACAATTTTAAATTAAACAGAACTTCATGAATCAATAAATAAATGATTGTTACCCAGCACTAATACCTTCAGTTACTAATACCTTCAATTATGATTAGGGCCGAGTTCAATTAATTAACAGTAAAATTTGAGTGACGCTTGCCAGTCTTCATTCACATAATAAGCTATAAATTTCATCCATAATAATGCACAGTAATGGCTAACGCTGTTCTTCTCTACATGCAAGTAGTATAGTAAGATTTAATTTTAGGGAAGTTTATTTCCTTGACGTAAATGTTTGGGTTTGGAAATACGTGATTCGTTTCAATTAAATATGTTTGTATACCGCTCTTGGTAATAATGTAGAAACATAACATTTTATAAACGAATATTTTGTTTGTAAACAATTATTTCTTTCCGCAAAACAAATATATTGAAAATGATAAGCAACTGAATTGTTAAACTATCACAATTAATCAAATCAAGTCGTCGCATAATCTCACTTTGAATTATATACAAATATAACAATAAATAATTGATTTTTTCAGAAAACTAAAGCATCCTACTAATTTCAGGTAAGTTTTTTTGCTCAGTGTAGTCATTAAATGGATCAAGTATATTAAAATTGCTCACATAATTTATTAATCAGATAAACACACTTATGTGAAAGGTTTAATGAGTTGACAGTCACTAAATTATAATTTGACTGTAAAACCTGCTCAATCGATACATCCTATGATTGGATTAAATACGTTGAAGGGAATACGTGGATTAACGATTACGTTACGATGTCGTATTTTTTAATTAATTGACTTTCAAATCACTGCTGTGGATAATTATTAACTATATGAACCTGCTTTTGGTTATAAATAGATTGCCCATTTATGATATTTTACATATTTTAGTAATATTCCTAGAATTTCTCTAAAGTAATTATATATTCAATACATTTATATATAACATTTGAGTTAAAATATATAGCGAATTGACATTTACAACAATTTACGGACACAGAACTATTCGTTGTGAATATTTGATTTTCCATTAAATACAAATTACATCACATTAATAAATAGTATTGGATTGATGTTTTCCACAGTGCGGATTTATATTATACATGTTCTGGTAGTGTGCATTGTGGAGTACCAAGCAGCGATAAAATTACATTTTTGCAACATAATTATAAAGTTTTTACGAAAATATTTATTTAAGCAAACCTTGCAATACAACCTATCTGAATTCCCTCAAAATTTTCATATTTCTAAAAGTTATAGCATAATGGAGATTGAAAAATGAAATATGAATGTGACTGGTTCGTTACCAAAATATGACCACTTTAATTTTCGCGAGACATATCTGGTAGTTACCACACATTTTGTTTACGTTTGAGAATCGTGCTAAAATTTCATGGAAATGAATATTTGTGATTTTTTTTACATTTTCCATTTGAAATTTCGTCCCTAAGGGCGATCTTTTACTATGGAACGTAAAAATGTAATAAAAACTATATAATATTTTTTAATAACTGCTGTCTTGCAGAAGTTTAACTTTTAACTGGTATATTTTACTTTACAAATCCTGCCTGTTGTCGTATACTAAAAAGTTAATAATTAAAGAATATTAAATTATAAATAAATTTGGTAATACAAAGGTATCTTTCGTTTAAAATCTGTCCAGAATTTGTATTGAAACTAGTCTTTCAACCAATATATTGCAGTTTTTAAATATAATGCATTGTTAAATTTACGCTATAGTTTATCTGTTTAATTTTTCATGATCGAATAGATAATATATCTATTAAAAATTGGATGTAAGTCTTTTATTTAAATAAACATTAACAAATATCAACTCCAAAGTATGTTTTAGGTTGATCCGGGTGCTACACTTGGGAATATTTAAATACTTAGTATAGGATATTATAGTAGTTAACTGAATAATACGTTAATGCAACAATCATGTAACAATGTCACTCGTATTGAAGATGTATGATGTCATGAATAATTTTTAAATTAGCCAGTATTCATTTCAATGCCATTCTAATCATAAGAAATATTTATATTATTAATAATAATTTTTTGTGAATTATTTGCAGATGTGTAAAAAATACTTTACTATGAAGACATAAAATAGACATGTATCCATATTCTTAGAAGAATCATCTCTATTTTATGTCTATAAAAGATAAAGATATCTAATCCAAAAACAATTTAAAACTTAATAAGAAAACGACAACAGCAAATACATTTTAAAGGTTAATTAAAAAGTAAGATAGTGGCGAAAGCATAGTAAATATGTACGTTTAATTATTATTTAGAAAGCGGTAGGATTTACTGATTTCAACAAACTTTTCGAATATTGCAGAAAAATGAAAAAGGTGCCATGAAACATGTCATAATGCATCAAACTACTTCATCTGAATCTTACATTACCTTTATATTAAAGTCAACTAGTTATATACAGGGTGTTTCAGAAAGACCTCCCGTAAATTCAGAGGGTGATAGTACAACATAAAATAAGAATTTTTTGTCTTATGAACTATATGTCTATCTCCTCTTGTTTTAGAGATACAAAGCGACAAAATAAAATTTTTTAAATAGAATTTTTACGAAAATTTCCAAAGGGTACGAAATATTTTTATGAAATTTGGTATTCCGTGGTTTTTAAGGACGCCAAATACGCTGGTCTAATTATTTTTTTTACATTTTATAGAGGGCGCTAGTTATGCTACTTTCGTATTACATTTTAATTTCTAATTTCTTTTAAGGTTAGGTTTTTCGGGCTTAAATTTCTAATGTACAATTTTATTTTCTAAAATTAATGTACTATTGTTAGAACTTCCTAATGTGGACGGTTTTCGAGACAAAAGGTTTTTAATTGAACTTTTACAATATTACAGTGTAGAAAATAAGTGACTTTTCTCAAAGTAGACTTATGTCTAAATTTATTGATGGATGTCTCATAAACAACGCATACATTATCAGTAATATTTTAAACTCTAATTAACTTTATATCTAAATTTCAGTGACTGTAATTAGCCATTACTAACTACAGTTACTAACAATCACTGAAATTTTGATATAAAGTTAATTAGAGTTTAAAATATTACTGACAATGTAAGCGTTGTTTATGAGACATCCATCAATAAGTTTTGACATAAGCCCACTTTGGGAAAAGTCACTTATTTTCTTCAACGTAATATTATAAAAGTTCAATTAAAATACTTTTTTCTCGAAAACATTAGGAAGTTCTAACAAGAGTACATTATTTTTAGAAAATAAAATTGTACATTAGAAATTAGAGCCCCGAATGGTAAAAAACCTAACCCTAAAAAAATTAGAACCTAAAATGTAATAGGCATGTAGTGTAACTAGCGCCCTCTATGAAATATCCAAAAAATAATTAGACCAGCGTGTTTGGCGTCCTTAAAAACCCCGAAATACCAAATTTCATAAAAATATTTCGCACCGTTTGGAAATTTTTGCAAATATTTTATTTAGAAAATTTTATTTTGTCGCTCTGTATCTCGAAAACAAGAGGAAATAGACATACAGTTCATAAGACAAAAAAATCTTATTTTTTGTCGTACTATCACCCCCTGAATTTACGGGAGGTCTTTCTGAAACACCCTGTAGAAGATCAAATTTAACATAATATGAAATAAAATCATTTCTTTTATTTACCCGCTAAAAGTATACCTTTCATATATTTTAAACTTTTCATTTTTAAACATATTTCCTGCTGTTGTCCTTAGAAAATGCTAGAATAACGAACTAACAACCGCGTTAGAAACTTTTGTTATAGTAAAAAAATTATACCATAGCTTCCGTAATAGGAGCGGATTCCAATAATAAATAAAAAGTTAGTAAACAATTTTTTAACCCTTAATAGGTTCTTTAGCAAAATGTTTTTATTATGACGATGTAGAATTGCCAAACATAGACCGACTGCCTACTTATTAGAGTAGTAATTTGTGGAAAATTGAAAGACCAATCAGAAAATATCAAGACTGTTGCCGTGTAGTATTTTATTTAGCCCAATATGCCACCGATACCCTGTATCTCCGCCACTGGAGCATCTAAATAAAAAAAAAATCAATTGCAATGTTATAATTGTCTCTCAATGTTTCCAATTAAGGAAAATTATTTATGAGTTGTGCAAAGTTTGTGTTAAGAGACAAAAGGCATTTTTATGTTTGTCAGTAATGAATCAATTCACTTTACAACAAAACCATCACACCGTTAGCGAAGAGCCGGCGGACCATAATGCCCGATTTCAATATTTTTCATCAGAAGGGCGCCGCCATCCAGGAGTTCAATTCCAGCCCGCACGCAAACAGTAGAACGTAGAACGTGAAACATTCCAAAAGCGATGCAGTTCCTCGCATTTAATTCTCATAAAACAATCAAAATGTTTGCATCATACATAGAATGGAATCCACTTACGTATTTTCAAGTGACTGGCGACGCTCTTGCGCCTAATGCATTTTTCCAGGCCGGTGCGTCTCCTGAGGTAATTCAATTGCATTGTAAAAGTCGCCCTTACAAACATGCAACATAGCGCGCTATAAAAAGTTACCTCCATTTTTGCCCTATAGTGGATGCAATTAAATTTCTGTTAAAAGTTAAAATGCAAATCCATTCTGTGAAAGATAATGCAGTTAACTTTTATTAAAAGGTTTTATATTCACTTTCAACGTAGCATAGAATGCGTCGAAATTTCAAATAACTACTACTTTGATATTTTTTCACGTAAAAAATTAATAACTCTTTTATGTAAAAATACAATCATAGTACCATCACCTGTGCCACTCTTGATTTTTTGGTAATGAAAAAGTTGAACAATCTCTTCCAGAATGTTATAGGCACCACTTCCTATAGGTAAACTGACTGTTTGCGTGATAAAAATTTGAGCTAATTTATGAAACAAAAACTGAAAGACGATTAAATTTTTAACACCTTTTTGAACTATTGTGGTTAGAACAAGTTAATTGGAGAAATATCGTAAACTAATAGAGATAGAGATTGTCTCAAATTACAAAAACAAGTGTAACAAGTATTTTGTTAAAACGTTTCTTGAAATTACAGCTGAAACTCGTAAAAAAGTCGAATTACCAAAAATCGTTTATATAAAAGTTGCAGAAGTTGTTACCATTTGTTTACCATTCGTTTTTACAACGCAGTGACCGAAAATGACAATAAATCCGGTTTGCATTATAAAGTTTTTAGATTCCAATTTTTTTTTAATAATTGTTCTATAATTCACAGGTCAACAAGGGTCAAGGAGCAGAGACACTAATATGCATTCCTGAAGGTTTTTAGTGAGCTGAATCCGAATCTGGCCGCAGAATTGCTCTATCACGTCAGGTTTTTGAGATATCCTAACCTAAAATTGCAAAAAACACTGTTTTAGTTATATTTGAGGTTATGTAGTAATGCCATCTATTCTTTTTTTAAAAAAATACATATAATTTAAAAGTTCAAGGCGCCCTCTTTCGAATGCCGTTGAGTTTGCTCAAATATCTTTTTTTTCGTTGAGATATCACATGTTGAAATTTTTAAGTTTCTCAGTTTCTTAATATGCGAAAATCTACTAAGGATCTCTTAGACGTCAAACAGTTGACTGCAGTTCAGAAACTTCATACTCAGAAACCTTCAATGCATACGAACTCAAACTCACAAACTCCAAATCCACAAACTCACAAACCCCAATCCCACAAAACCCGAACCTACAAACTCCAAATTTACAAACTCCAAGCCCACCAGTCCAAACCCACAAACCGTATGGGTATGAAATTTCTGAATTGCTATCGACTGCTTGATGTCTAAGGGATCCTTAGTAGATTTTCGCATATTAAGAAACTGAGAAACTTAAAAATTTCAACATGTGATATCTCAACGAAAAAAAAGAAGATATTTGAGCAAACTCAACGGCATTCGAAGGAGGGAGCCTCGTACTTTTAGATTCAATGTATTAGTTTTTTGAAGAGAATAGATGACATTACTACATAACCTCAAATATGACGAAAAACAGTGTTTTTTGCAATTTTAGGTTAGGATATCTCAAAAACCTGACGTGAAAGAGCAATTCTGCTGCCAGATTCGGATTCAGCGCACCTAAATCCTTCGGAAATATATATTCAAGTTTCTGCTTCCAAAAAAAGTTAAATTTTGTTGATCTGTGAATTGCTCTATTTGCAACTTTTATATAAACGATTTTTGATAAATCAACTATTTTTACGAGTTCTACCAACTGTTAAAATAAATAAGTCAACTTTGAGAACACCCGATATTTAGTTGCTGAAATGAGACAATTTACACTTTTGCGCTGTAATTTATTATTTATGTAAAACAATAAATTCAATGAAATTCAGTATAGAATTTTCCCATTATCACTATTTTCCAAATGATTGCTACGAAGACAAGCAATATTAATCTAACTAGATATCGCATGAAATTTGTGAGGATGATTGTCCTTTTTAATTTTTTTAATACTCTTTGGTGTATCATTTCATAATTGTTATTTATTTTCTATCACGCACGCTCGCTATGGGACCTATAGCGTAGGGGTTATGTGCATTTTCCGTGCATATAACCCCCTACGCTATAGGTCCCATAACTACTCGCACTTGTGATAGAAAATAGTATGTACAACTCGTTCGGAAAAGTTGCCATAGCGCTATTGGTAACTTTTCCTCACTCGTTACACATTGTACTATAACCATAAAAACATGTGTATTTGAATTTAAATCCAATTTTGAATCTTTATCATTTTAATCAGTAGAATCTTATCCCTAGAAACTAAGTTTTATGAAATTATTTTTGTGAACAAAATATTGCTTAAATTTTTTAAATCTGTGACAGTCTATATCTCTGCATTTATACAGGGTGATTCACTTTTTAAGATTAATTAAAATAATGTCATTTTGAAGTATACACTTTTTTCCAAAGGCTTTCATTTAGATATATAAGATCTTGGAAAAACATTTTTTTTTTAGAATAACCATTGTTTATACGTATTTTGACATATTTCCTTAGTTATTGATTATACGTTGCATTATTAAATTGTCATTTCTGTTTGTTTCTCAATACGTATTAAATATTTTATTCTGTATTACTTTGTTTGAAAAACTTAACCATTTTACATGTACCTAATAAATCCATAAGGACCCATTTTTCTCAAAAACCAAGCATTTCATTTAAACATAGTAAGGGACCGTTTTGCTGTAGATTAAACCGCAATGTAAAAAAAATATATTCATTTGGAAAACTTTCCAGTGCCGTAGAAATTATATTAAATGTAAAAATAGGGGCAATCAGAGCCCCTTACGGACGCCTATGATTGATCTATTTTCAAAATAATTTGTAAAATCGATTAGATAGAGCGTTTCATTCGTACACTTCATATTAAATATAAAACAAATGGCTTTCATAGTTTAAGAAAAAATAAATTTCAAGATCTTATATATCTAAAAGTAAACATTTGAAAGAAAAAGTGTATACTTCAAAATAACATTATTTTGACGAGATCTATCGATGATTAAAGTCCTAATTATAAAAATTGAATCACCCTGTATGTGTGAATCGGAAGGATCTTGCTTTAAGCAAATGCAATTAATGTCAACAGTAAAATATTTTTCAAAAACCATTATTATCGGCTTATTCTTGTAGCAATATTCGTGCTGTTATATTAAATGCCCTAGTAGGAAAGTTGAAGTTGTAGTATATTTTACGTAGAAAATTAAGTACGATAACAATGACAACTTATGCTTAAGACACTTAAAATCCTATAATTTATATTGGATTGTTCCATAGGTCTTAAAAAGTAACGTATTTAATAATCCTTATCCTATGGTTTATACGCATGAGACATAATTCTTAATCATCATTAACAATCGAGTAAATCCTTTAATAAAAATAATAATAATTCGCAACTAAACCAAACTTGATAGTATACTGCAGAACACAGAAAATATAAAACACGCTATGAATTATTTTATTCATACCATTATTGTTTTGTCTGCAATGCCTCAAATAGTTATAGATTCGTTCCAATGGCAGTAACTGGTCTGGAACTGTCTGATTTCTGACATAAGTTCGTCATCGTTTGAAAGAATGGTTGAACAATTTTCGTACTGGTTGCCGTTTTGTTAGTTTTGACTTTTTGACGTTTCTTCGGAAGGAACTCTGTAACAATCCCGATAATTTTGGTTAAAAATTGAAGCCCAAGCGAAGGAAAAAGGAGTGGTATCTATTGACATGTCCAATTTTTTCCTACGTAGATCTGCGGTTAAGAGGTACTGTGTATAACCAAAAAAATAGTTACCTTGCTAGTTTTTTCCTCCTGTAAACTTTTGATTTTAACGCATAGTTTTCGAAATTACAGCAGTCTCTTTAGTTCTGTCGAATTAATTAAACTGCGTTTAAGAGAATTGTTCTTGGATATGGCATATGTTTACATATAACATTTACAAAGTCAGAGGTGCACTGAATTGCATATAAATATTGTATCATGTACCGCTTTTAAAAACGTAACATTTATATCTTGTATCTCGAAAAGAGTTTCAACCAAATTATCTGTTGCCAATTATACAGGGTCACATGTTGTAGTAAACATGTTGTGGTTAGACAAAAAGAAGCGTTGTAAATGGCTCAGTGAGTGTGTAGCTGAGACTGTGCGCAAATTACGTGGAATTTTTGGTAAGAGGAACGCCCCGAATGAAGCTGTGAAAATATAAGTTACCAAATTCGAATAAACAATTTCAGTTGCAAATAATAATGAAACAGATCGGCCTCATAACGACCTTATATACAATACAATATATCTCCATCTGCATCAATTCAAGATTCAACTAACTCAGAAATTGAAGACGACCATTTAATGTGATTGGATGTGGATGTGACCGGTGATTTTGCTAAGAAAATCGTCTTTAGCAACGAGGAACATTTCTATCTTAGTGCAGAACAAACAGAACTGTCGAATTTGGACAGCGACAATGCTCGGGTCACTGTATATCCAAAGAGCGACAGTATCGTCCAGTCTCGTTAAAAGTTTGTTCTGCTCAAACGAATACCATTCCTGAATTAAAGGCAGAAATTCAGAAAGTTATCAACGAAATTCAGCCGCATGTATGCGAAAGAGTGATAAAGAATTTTCTTAAAACAAGTCGAGTATGCGAAATGAGTCGTAGAAGACGTCCGATTTCCTCCTTCATATTTAATGGCAATGTCTACCATTTAAAAGCATGCAAAAAGTTTTTCAACTTTATTACAGTGTAATATACTCCTCTTCAGTAATAGCTTTCCTTTTGTCGTCATATATGTCAAAACAATAATAATTTTTCTATCACGATTTTCCCATCTCTTTTAATTCACGGGCTTAACTGAATCGACTTCCATTACCGAACTTCGTTCCGCCTATCTAAAACCGCGCGATGCACCGACATCCTTTGATGAAAACATTTTCCATTCCAGTGACAGACCTTCATTACAATGTAAATTGATTTCCTGATGAGCCGGCTCGTCCCCATCAAAAATAAATCTCAGCGAACCTAATAAATTGGATGATCTAGCCGGGCCGATGAAAAACATTTGCCACATCCTGCTTCCGACGGGACCAGCCCGAATCACGCCAAAAGCCAGAAGCTCTTAGCGAAGGGGTCAGAAATTCGATTGGAGCCGTGGGCTCTCAACGTTGATGGGTTCTGATTCAAATTAGTATATTGAGTTATTTGTAGGAACGCTCGGGGCTAATGCAATTACAGACGTTGCTGAGCAAGTTAAAGTCATTAGCCACATGTGACGGAACGCGTATGCAAAAATTAGTATCTACGTTTAAAAGGCAAATGAACGTATAAGCATTCGTTCCGGCAGAACGGAGGATTGCAGGCGGAATTTAATTAATTTGCAACGGGAAATTCTAGAATTCAGCTATAAAATTGCGTTGAGAGATAACATTACTTTTAGAGTGGCGGATAATGTGCTGCTCCGCTGTAGATAATAATGCCTTTCAACGTGGCGGACGTATTTACGTTAATACTGTTAACTCAATTCGGGTGAGCATTCGTCATATCACATCCGGATCCTCCCCATCGCGGATAAGGGGCAACTTCTCCAACGACAAGAACACGTTCGATTAATATTAATGTAAAATAAATGTGTCCATAGAAAGAATTCTAGAATAATAGTTAAAATATCTTTGATTAAAATACAAGGGCTATTCCGAAAATAACGAAAATTTCTTAATTACGTGCTAATGGAGATACTTAGTAATATGAGGTTGGTAACACTGAGTTGCGCGTAACCTCTTCTGTAACCACATGTTCTTCGATTGGTGATATGTCATTTAGTTTTCGTGATATTGTTAGAAAACTTTCACGGAAACGGTCCAACTTTTGAAACTGAGATAATGCTCTGGGTTGTATGCAATGTTACGAATGGTTTTCAAGATTTAAAAGTGGTCGTCAGTCAATTGAAGATGATCCTCGACCAGGAAGTCTTTCGACTTCAACTACGACGTTCAGAAAATCAATCTGGTGTGTGTAAATCGCCTGCCTGCTAGAGAAATTGCTCAATTGAGTTGCAGCAAAATTTGTTCGTCGTTTGATAACGGAACAGCAGAAAGAAAACCGTGTGGACGTTTGTCGGCAACTCCTTGAACAATTCAGACGATGAAACATTCATTCAAAGGATCATAACGAGAGAGGAAAGCTGGGTTTGTAGCTACCACATTGAGACAAAAGTTCAATCATTACAATAGGTTGGCAATGGATCTCCATGTACCAAAAAAGCGTCCAATGTCAAAATGATGCTCACCGCTTTTTTCGACTGGAATTGTGCATTTGAAATTCTTGCCTCAAGGTGAAACAGTGAACCGTAGAGTACTATCAAGACATTTTACAGTGGTTACCTGAAAAAATCTACAAAAAGAGACCAGTTGTAGCGAGAGTGCCAAAAATCAGATTACTGTCTTCCCACATGCTCCTTACTTGCCAGACTTGACTCCTTGCGATTTTTTCTTATTATAAAATTAAAATCAGTGCTTAAAGGACGCCGTTTTAGAATATTGATCACATCAAAACAAATTCGTCACGCACTTTAAAGGCCATTTCAAATGAAGCTAACCAGAACTGCTTCCCGAAATGAAAACACCGCTGGGGAAAGTGTGGTAATAGGGAAGAGAAATACTTCGAAGGATGTTATATAAAATTAGTAATAAAGTTAAAAAAATAATAATTCGATTATTTTTTTAATAGACCTCGTATATAAGTCATATATATAAGTGCATGAGTAAAAAGTTCAATCTGGGTAAATCTTGAAGAACCTGAAAAATATAACTTCGATATAATTTCACGAGATAGTAATATTAATCTGCCGGACAATTGTACTGATACTGAGGAATATAAAAATACTATGAGTTGTTTTTAACAGCATCTTACACAAATGAGTACATTAGAGTTTCTAGCTACACCTCTTTATATTAGTTTTTTCTTAACGGATAATAAAGCCAGTCCAGATGATCTAGTCACTCGGTCATAATTTGTTGTGCCATGTTGTATCACACAGACGATATACAAATGTGAAATATGAGCACATAACAAACATCTTGAATATTCCAAAATTCACTTGTTGACTTATCGAATAGTCCAAACTGTGTGTTTTTTGTATAGCTTCGGGGAACACTTGGCAAGTGAACACATGGTTTCCATATATCGATATGCTCCATCCACACAATACTGCACTTGTTTACATTTCACAAAGATTTACTGTGCTAAATCTTCGTAATTTGCATTCGTAATCAAGCAGTCGTCTACACCATACAGTACTTTTTTATACCTGTTTGAAGTAGATGCATACCGCATCTACGCATTAACATTAATGAAAATAATTTAATGATACTATATAAAAAATAATTACCCATCTGTTTGTCTTTAAAAATAGTAAATTATAAAGATGTAGCGGTAAGCTATAATTACATTTAGTACCTGCCCCAATAAATATATTTTGCTTTCTGGGAATTTACGAGCCATATAAATTATACTTTGAATTATCCGAGATTATCCCAAATAAATGTATTTAGAAAATGAGATTAGAATAAGTAGTGTGTAAACATAAATTAGTTGTTGTTTATTAGGGTACATAAGCACAAACCGAGTAGGTAATGACCCCATTAAGTGTTAATTAGGATAGGGTAATAAAAGTAGGTACCTGGGGACAAGGATAAAACCAAAAATATTTCGAGACACCAACCAGAAGTCTTGAAGCCTAGTTCCTGCTCGGTTGTGTCTCGTGTTACCAGCGAAATTAGTAGAATAAAGTTTTTCATGCTACTTAGACCTATTTCTCCTCACTTGAAGACCAAACCACTATAAAGATATATTTAATTTTCCATAAATTGTCACTAGCTAACACTTAACTTACAGTTAATTTAAATTAAACCATTTACCAGTTTTAGCTCTTATCAAACAGGTTTAGAAACACTGGAAATAAAATTTGGAATAAATTTAAAAATTCCTGAGGCTATATTGGTAAAATATCTGTACAAATATTCATTTTTGTTGGTCCTTGCAAATAAAATTATTAGAAAAATATGAGGTATCTTAAAATTTATAAATCAGGATTTTAAACTTTAAATAATGTTGATCCAGAGATCCTTTTTTCTTTTGCCGTGCTTCCATATATCCCTTATCTATTGGCTTGTTTTAAGATGTTGTTTTAATTCTTTCAGGGTATCCTCAATTTATTACATTCCTAGGATTGCTATTGTATGTATTTATAGACAAAAGCTTCCAAACATAAACAACGTTTCCCCTTTAAGCAAATATCGTTAAATCACAATGATGATTCGACGAGAATCTGATTACACTATCCGACACTAAACGTGTTTTTTTGCAAAAACGAAATTAAACGGAAGGTAGTTCGGCAAACCTGTCTCGTCAATCCACGAACCACAGAAATTTGGATTATAATTCTTGGTGCATGGATTCAAGCAGTGGTTAAATTCAAGGAATTGAAAACGTAGAGTTTTTGAAAAATTTATTTAAAAGTTTGAAATTTAAAGGAGCATTTACACAGCGCTTAGTTCAACAAGCAACGCGCCAAGCCAAGTCAATCTTTATATTTTTTTTTACAACGAAATAGTTGTTAATAATAAAGAAACATGGTGCGTTCTCTGTTGCGTGGATTCATGCGCACTGTAACAATGTTTTAATGATTGTATTAAGTACATAAACAAAAGTAGTCATCCCTTTACCATTTGAATTAGCGAACAATACAAAATAATACGCATTTAGAGCATCATATAGCGACATTTTAAAAGTAACTCATCAAAGCACTATTTCGATAACTTAAAGAGACTTACACACTTTATACTCGAACAAGAGAAATGGCTAAAACTTATTATTGGGCACATCATACAGAACAAGTTTGTATTGGTGCTGTAAGTTGCTAAAATCTACCTTATTTATTTCATGCAGCTATAGAGAGCTCTCTGTTCATATAACAGGTACAGTCAGAAGTCAAATGAATATATTAACATTAATTCCGTTACGATTACAACCACAAAGAGTTTTGTAGTTGAAATTTGATTAACCTAAAACAGGAAATTCTGGAGCTTAGCTACAAAATCGTGTTGACATATTTCATTACTTTTAGAGTGGTGGGTAATATGCTGCATTGTGTAAATGGCGAATGCATTTCGACCTGGCGGGCATATTTACGCGAAAATGGATTAATTTACATAAATATTTTCCGTGCCATAGTTGTGTGTTGGTCCTTTGCAAAGTAAATCATTTATTTTTCGCTCATTTTATTTATGCCTTATCTCATTTAGTTTGAGAAAATAAAATTAGCTCCGAAACTTATCAAAATTTATTTTCTCTTGTCTTAAAACCACTCATATGATTCAACAACATATTGACAAGCAGATACGTAGTTTCTCTTTTTGTTTCCTTCAAACAAAAAGTAGACATTCAATTCTTAATTTTTCAATTTTGGACTAAAACTAAACACAGTGACGTTAAGAAAAAATTATATTATGCCTATAAAGTAGATAAGAGAAAATATTTTTACATACTGTGTTACAATCTTACAGTTTCCTAGTTTCCAGTACAGTTTCGAAACGTGCAAGAAATTTTCATGCATCAAAAGTTTTTAATTTCAAAATATTTTTAGCAATGTCGGTTTATGTAAACGCAGTTATATGTGAAAGGTTTATTTTCGTTTTTATGTAAGAAAAACTATTGCGTATTGGCACACCTGAATAGTTTTAAACCGAGACAAATTTTATAGGTATTTATGGTGGACCACCATGTCAAAATATCGGCTCGCATTTAAAGTGTTCAAAGATTGCGACATTGTTTTGTAGATTTTTTAAAACTTTTTTATAGTTTCAACAGAGGTGTTAAGTTCTATCTAGAATGGTTTATACATAAAAATATTAATAAGCCTGACAATATCTATTATATTACTTACTATCGAATATAAAGGCATAATTCTAAAAGCTTCTGATTATGTTTTAAGGAATTTTATTTTTATTGGCCTGCACGTTCACCTAACGTAACGCTTATGGATTTTTTTTGTGGGGACACATAAAAAGTATTGTTTATGCCACTTCTGCTGCCTCCTTAGAAGAACTACGCTTAAGAGTATTTCAGGCAGCAGATGACCTTCGCAAAATAACCAAGAACTGTTTGTGCGAGTGCGTTATAACTTCAACAGACGTATTAGGTTATGCTTGCAGCAAAATGGAAATTATTTCGAAAATATTCTTTAAATTTAATTTTGCATTTCTTGTTTTTCATTTGTATTAAATTTTATTTCAGATAAATAACTTTACCTAATACATGTTCCATTGTTCCATAGTCATAAGTTTTCAAACATTTTTCATTAATTAATAGTAAACTATTCTTAATGTTATTATTAAATTACCAACTTATTGCAAGAAATGTCAATTTATTAATATGATAAATAACAATTTATTTGTTATGACATCCGCCTACTTTATTTTTTCAAATTTTCGCAGTTAGGTACCCCTTCAGTGAACGATGGCGCATCTAATTTTTTTACGAGAAAACTATCAGTTTTATCGAAAAATTACAAGAGGTAAAAAGTTGCGCAATAAATCAGTCTTCGTAATAAATATTTTTATATAAATATATTTGCATCGTATAAAAAATTTCTAATACAATATTGCAATGGGGTTGACTGTTTCACTTCTTTATGAAATACGCCAATGATCGAACAAATATTGAAAAGTTGTCTCTTTATTAGTAGGATGCTCATACCAACTTTCGTCTCTCTAGCATTCCCCATGTTAAAGAAAAAAATTAAAATGTGAATTTCAATCCTCTCCTTTAAGACGGTATATCGCCTCAGGGGTGCAACTTTCATATAAGGTATTTTTACCTCAATCCTCTTATTTTTGGCTCTACATTCACTGGAACCATTTTTGCTACTTCATTTAAAAACACCCTGTGTATGTATGTATATGGATTTCAGTTCATAAAAAGGATGTTTTCTTTTGGATATCATCATAACACTTCCTGTAAAACATTATTTGCTACATCATAACATTTAATAAACATTAATCAGTTGTGAACTTTATTTTCCAAATACCACTTTTTTAGTTGTTTGCCCTTAACTTAAATGGAGCAAACATTTATTGTAATTAAATTATCCTTTCGACTATACTTGTCTAATTGCTAATAAAAAGTAACTCCAATCACCTCCTTTGTTGTGACTTGTACATAGCCATGTAGGAAATGAATAGCGAAACATCAATACCGTTATTATGCTTTACCACGCGCGTCCAATCAATGATTTATGAAGGGCAAAACTTAACAAGACAAAGGGGCCCACTCCAGTTCCGCGGCGCTACGTTACTGCGGCGAAAGATATTAAATTTTCAATGAAATCCAAAACATTCCCCAAATAAAGCATGCAAGAGGCACAGTGTGACATAATTCAAGGTTTTGTGCTTGAGTTATCACGCCATAAAACAATAACAGTGTTTACAGTTTGACAGCGCCACGTTCTTGTACCCAATTAAAGTTAAGTGTCCTTGACTCGCTTGATGAAATTATTAAGCACGCAACATTGTCTTCGGATATATTTATCTTTGCGTAAAGCATCCGTGATTACATTGTACGGCGGTGCCTAAGTACACTGTGCCCCTCAAAGTATTTCGTGTTGGAGTTTTGGATGGCAAGAATTTATCTTTGCCCTTTGTTCCGGTGTACTCTAGCGAACTTATAATACAAGTACATATTCTTCTCAAACATATTTTCCTATTATACTCATTTACAAGGAGAAATGTTAATTTTCCGCATTTCGAAGCTACATTAAATGTCAAATACCTACTTGATGATGATCGTTTATAATACTTTTATTAGTTGAATATAAAAGTGTTCTTGCGTGTAACACAGGAATAATATTAATTCAATTTTATAATAGCAGCAAAATAAGAGGACGATCCTGAATTTAGTACCTCTTAGCTAAAAGACATTGGTGTTAAATAACTGTCAAATTAACTATTTAAAGGCTTATCTCAGCTAATGAAGTTTTTAGTAATAATATTTTCAGAAGTAGTATTTAATACGAACAAATCAATTAAAAATCGCATTAAATCCTGTCAATTTTATTGTTTAAAGTCAGACTTTCTAGAAGAGGGTGTCACAAGCTCGAAGAGGAAGATAATCAAGGAGAACATCAAATGGTCAAAGATCGTAGTTTCCTTTAAACTAAATGAATGAAAAAGTAATCACCAAACACTGATGACCAGGATATTGCACTTTTGTTTGACAATTCCCCACATTATGGATCTTCCAGTGTATAGTCCTAATTTAGGAACGAATGATTTTATTTTTATCTTTGCAGATTTCATCAATCCTATGATAAGAATAAACTTGTTATCGGTAACAAATTATATACTTACCTCCTGATTTTCCACACTAACATCATCATAGTGATGAAAATAAACTTACCTAAGAGGTAGGTTTATTTTCTAAGAACTTCAGTTATGGTGGACCAAGATAAAGTTTTTGGTGTTGGTGCATCATCCATATGTCTTCATAAAGTTTCCTGGCAATCAATACTTTGAATAATTCTATAGATGTGACCAAATTGCTATTATAAACAGGATTAATTCCCAATTGTTTGTGAGGATACACATTTAGTTGGCGATTGAATTATCGTAAAATATTCTGCTCTCCTACTCTCCAACTACGTGATTAATTTGTCTTGTATAATTTTGAACAACCAGGACAATATATTGCTGTGCAGGATATCAGAATTAGTATTAGATAATTACTCTCCTAACTTTCATTTCTAACTTTTGTGTCAAAGGAGTCAATGTAATTCAAAGTTAAAAAAGCAAATATGGTAATGAGCTATGAATGATTTTTATGCCCCAAACCAAAAAGCGACAACAGACGAGCGAATTCGATATATATGATAAAGTTGAAATGGTACCTAACAAATAACGCTGTAGAAGTAAAAAAGGATGTACTCATGGAATACGTCTATATGTATATGTAGCAAACAGTACTGATCTATGAAATGTAAAAATTCAGTCACGAATGAGCTCCTCGATAATATTTCGAGATCAACTTCGTGCCCTGATAAAGACGCATATACCATGTAATCCTTTGTTGCTGTCACATTTACGATAAATATAGGTATGTTTGCAACATGAACCTTTAGCTTACATGCAACTGAGTAATAAGCAACTAGATACCTATTTGTACTTTTTAACTGTCTAATATTTCTATAGCGCTGTTACAGAGAAGATTGAGGCAGCTGATTAAAATTGCTTATATCGGGGAAGAAGCAATCTTAGAGGATTTAAATCTGGTGACCACTAGGGTCCATGTCTAGTTGCGACAAAGTGCATTTCGACTTGGCTAACTACATACTTTAATAAATTATTCTGACATTCCCAAGTTATTAAATTTAAATAAAGTGATGCTTTGTTATTCATAAATCATAAACTGTATGGCAGATGGCAAAATAAAAAAGGAGTGCTAGCATTGGTTTTCCACAAAGTCGAGGTATGTATTATCATCTAATTTTAATAGAAGAAAGACCGTTCCAAGAAAGTAGCCTTCATGAATAATCATCCAGATGTTTAATGAGAACTGATGTTGAAAATTATCTTCTTTTGTTGCGTGATCATTGTATATGGATTTACGAAGAAAAATACGACTTAGAAACAAAGGATATTCAACTGATTTGTAAAGTACTCAGAATTGACAGAATTTAAGTAATTTTCTAGGAAAATTAGATAATGATAATATGCTACTGACAAAACTGATATTTCAAAACTTTTAATGGCTTGGAACCCTACATTAAATATATCACCCATATTATTAAATCATGTAATGCTGGGAGGAACACTGAGATGCATCCATAGATAGTTCCATGAATATTCTGTTGGTAGGGAAAGTTTGCGTAAGTCTTCGCACAACATAAGATTCCGATGGCGTAAAACAAAGACTATCCGACGCCATGGAATGTCATGTCATCTAAGACGTAATGTTAAAAAAATTTGTTAAGAAAAATAAAATCAAACACCGTATCACAATGTGCTGGCTTCATGTGCATAAAATGAAGCAATGGTTACGAGACAAAGGAATTCAATTTGAAATATGTTAAAAGTTACATAATGTTATAAAAGTAGCAACATTTAAAACCATCTAAAATATATGAACTCTTATCAAATTTTATAGAAAGGTCATACTATTCTGAAACTATCACCATACCATCCTGATCTGAACCCTATCGATCTTTTAGGCGTCAACCAATGGCTCGTAAAAATTTCACTTTGACTGACTGATGTCCCACCTCAAGAATACCAACAAGCCAAGTTCTAATGACTTTAGAACCTGTGTTCAACTGCTTGGCGATCAAATAAATAAAACTTCAAGATGATTCAAATGGTGAAGATAACATGTTTAATTATGATACTAACAACAGTGGAAATGGCTAGGGCATTTAATTATAATTGTTATTCTGATGAATTACGAGTATATTCATCTAAAATAAAAACTGATACATATAAATATTAAATTTAAATGATGTAGCAAAAAGTGGTACCAGTGAATGTGGAGCCAAAAATAAGAGGATTGAAGTAAAAATACCTTATATGGAAGTTGCACAACTGAGGCGATATACCCTCTTAAAGGAGGGGATTGAAATTCACATTTTAATTTTTTTTTCTTTAACATGAGGAATGCTAGAGACACGAACTGCAAGTTTCTCACAATCTTGTGTGGAATGTAGCTCATGAAAATAATTTATACCCTTTTTACCATCAACCCGTGCAAGAATTGAATGACCCTGATTTACCTAACCGCGGGGATTTTTGTCAATGGTACATTAATATTTCCAGGCATGACTTAAATTTCCTAATGAATATACTTTCCACCGATGAAGCAAATTTTCCTAGAGTAAACCTTCATAATGTTCACTCATGGTCGGAAAAAAGTACTCATTAAATATTTGTTTCAAGATGTCAACATAATTTCAGTTTAAACGTTTGGATGGGAATTGTAGGAAATACTCTAGTAGGTCCTTTTATTCTTCCACACAGGCTTGAAGCGGCCGAGTATCTTAGATTTTTGAACGAAAAATCTTCCACCATTATTTGAGAACGTACCCCTCGCTACACTTCAGGTGATGTGGCATATGCACGACGGGGCGCCTGCTTATAGTACACTTACCGTTAGAGAATGGTTAAATTTAAATTAACGGAATCGCTGGATTGGTCGTGGTCGTGATGCCCCTGTTTGTTGGCCTGCACCTTCACCTGACCTAACGCCAATGGATTTCTTTTTGTGGGGATACATAAAAAGTATTGTTTATGCCACCCCTGTTGCCTCCTTAGAAGAACTACGCTTAAGAATATTTCAGGCAACAGATGACCTTCGCAATAACCAAGAACTTCAACAGACGTATTAGGTTATGCTTGCAGCAAAATGGAAATTATTTCGAGAATATTCTTTAAATTTAATTTTGCACTTCTTGTTTTTCGTTTGTATTAAATTTTATTTCCAGTCATAAGTTATCAAACACTTTTCATTAATGAATGACAAAAAGTGTGAATTTATTATTGATAAATAACAATTTATTTGTTATGACATCCGTCTACTTTATTTTTACAAATTTTTGCAATTACCCCTTTAGTGAAGGCATCTATTTTTTTTTATAGGTTTTATCGAAAAATTACAAGAGGTAAAAAAGTTGCGCAATAAATCAGTCTTCCCAATAAATATTTTTAAATAAATAATTTGCTTCATATAAAAAATTTCTAATAAAATATTGCAATGGGGTTGACATGTTTCACTCCTTTATAAAATACGCCAATGATCGAACAAATATTGGAAAGTTGCCTCTTTATTAGTAGGATGCTCATACCAACTTTTGTCTTTCTAGCATTCCCCATGTTAAAGAAAAAAATTAAAATGTGAATTTCAATCCTCTCCTTTAAGAGGGTATATCGCCTCATGGGTGCAACTTTCATAAAAGGTATTTTTACTTCAATCCTCTTATTTTTGGCTCTACATTCGCTGGTACCATTTTTGCTACTTTATTTAACATCCTGTATATTTTCGGAATGTCAAAACGTGAAAATTTCTTTGTCTCCTTCATAAAAGATTTATAATTTCACAACTTAATTTTAACTGTTGTTCGAAAATGTAGTTCTATATAAAAAATTATTCCAGAAGTCAGAAATTAAACTCTATCATCTCTACGAACTCGGAAGCTTAGGATACATTATTTTAGTCTTCTCCCTTTCACATGAATTCTTTCAATGAATTAATCAGTTTCATTGATTGCATTGTAAGCTTCGCAGGATGTGTTGAGATATCTTACAAGCTAAACTGTGCCAACGATTTGAGTAGAATTTATACAGAAAAAAATTAGGAAACCTCACATTACCCCAAGGAAGCTGTTTCTTTTGTAACGCCATGTCACCTTCGCCGTGCCATATAGGATTGTCGAAATTCAGCGACAGACGTGGCCTTCTCGCTGTGAATGACAGAAAGTGGCAAATAAATTTTTCAATTTGATATATGTGCGCAAATAGAAAACTAGGAACGTACAATAGCCAACTCTTGCTCTCCCCTTCGCCGCGTAATACATTATTCACTAAAATGGGAGAGTAATATTCGCGGGCCTACACGCTTATCAGAATCCTGTTTTGCTTTTTAGAGCTGTTGAATTCCGTGAACGACCCTTATGTATAAATGATAACAAAAGTGGTTTTCCATTGTTTGCATGACAGTCGCATTGTGTACGAGGGTATTGTTTAGCAAAAACACACTCGATGTGTATTCCCAAACGCTGGAATCGTACGATAGAACTCGATAGCTGTATAAAGTATTGGTAAATGAATTAATGCCCGACTACAAATCACTTCGAGCGAACAAAGAGCCGGCTGAAATATTGTATTTACACTTTTAAACGTTTTGTTCGGGGCGCCCCTCTATATATTCGCGAGGGTGTTTAACGTGCATTTCAAAAGCTGCGTGACGTGGTTTTAACACGTCAACGGACACGCGAAATTGAGATAGGTCATAAATTTAACACCATATTATTTTTAAACGTAGTTTTCCGTAACGTTGTTAATCAGAGACGTAAGATTTATTATACGTTACTAAACTGATTGACATTTTCCTAGTGAACATTCCTTGTAGGTCTATACAGGGTGTTAAATAATGAATGTCTAACTATACAATGTGATTTCACGTTAAATACAGAAACTGCAGGACTAGATTCATTACCAAAAAATAAGTAGAGTATGCCCTATAAACCTTTTTCTTGCGCGACTCTGTATTCGAGATACAGGGTGTTAAAGTTTAAAAAAATATTTTTTTCTGCCATATCTTCATAATGCACTGTCGATATTGAATGAAATTTACTACAGCCTATTCCCTTAATTAGACCTTTTATTGAATGTAATATTAACCTTGCGGCTTAAACCAGTGGCGTGCTATAGGAGGTGTCGCCCCATTTTCCCAAGAAAAAAAAACGAAACTGACGGTTGTTTGTAGAAATAATTTTACATTCAGGTACTGCTATGTTAAATGAATGAAAAACGTTTCTTGTTGTTTACTTTATGAAAATTTCCTGGTTTTAACCAGTAACTTGCTACTAAGGCGCCCGCCAACTTTTCCAAACAAAAGAATACGCCACTTGAAAATTGAACACCCTGTATCTTGAATACCACGTCTCCCAGGAAAAAAGTTTATAGAATAAACTCTACTTATTTTTTTGACAACTAATCTATTCCTGCAGTTTCTGTATTGAAAGTGAAATCACTCTGTATATATATATATATATATATCTTCTTTTTTCTCGTTAGTACTAGTTAAGACANTATATATATATATCTACTTTTCTTTATTACAAAACTTACGGTCGCATTGTTCTACCTCATTCAATTAATATATACTGATGTTTTATTTGTTTAGGTCAACTCACTCTATTTGTTAATTAATACCCCATTAACAATTTTGAGTTTGTAGAATAGATAACCAAAATTTTAATAAAAATTAAAAGTACAAGCAAGATATCTTATCAATTTAATAAGGAATTTACACTTATACTGAATAAAAACTAATATACTTATAAAATAAACTATATGTCACCCATTAACAAAAACAAGTAGGAAATACTACGTTTATGATTTTCAAAAAAAAAAAACAAATGAATAGGTACCTAATTTATTCTACAAATTTTCTTGATTCCATTTTCTAGTTGAAAATTCATACTAACTTATGTAACCTAGAGACAATTCTACTAGAGGAACGCTTCATCATCCACCAGTTTTTTTTTAATTGCCAAAATCACCCTGAAAAAGCACTCAACATTCCGCTAAAAATTGTCTAAAATTAGGCGAATTCAAGTCTTAACCAAGAATTTCCAGCCTGCACATTGAATAAACATTACCACAGGCATATTCTGGACAGGGGAAAGCAAAACCAGTCCTGTAATTCTGAAGTTCTTGATGTATGCAAAAACCTTCCTTTTGCAATATAGCGCGTCGCCAGTTACTATCCCCGCTGCTCTCATCACATCAAGCCCTCCAAGTTTATTGACAAGTGACATAAAATTAATTGTATAAATAAGAAACGAGCCGTCAATTTTTTTAAATGTGTTTGTTTTATGTAACATTTTATGTTGGTTGTAAATAAAGAATTGTAAAAAGCACGGTCCTTCGAACATTCTAACCCCGTCAAGAAGTCAATGTGAGGAGAATCCCCACACTTCCTATCCCCGATGGCTCAAAATCTGCTACAACTTTACATTTATTGGATCTTCAGTCATAATTACTAAACATTCTCTATATCCCAATATCCAATGTCTGCTCATATTAAACTCAATCTGATAAAATAGTCTATCGCCTCAAATAAAAAATCGTCATGGTTGTACATTTATAGAAGTTTCCGAACATAAGGTATACTTACTAAATTGAAGAAAAGTAATTTTTGACAGCTCATAAATCCGTATATTTTAGGGATGAAGTTTTCCTAACATAGTTCAGGAAAATATGGAAAAATGAACGAACTTTTTTACTCTGATTTATTTATAGAAAAGTGTAGGTTTTGAGGTTAGAAAACGTGTCACATACTCAATTACCAGCATACCTAGCGTTTTGAGATTTTTCGCGTTTTTTGACCTAATACTGCCAATATCTCAATGAAGATTTACATTTTCGAAAAAAATTTTCACATAAAAGTTTCTATAAAAAAATATAATATAAAAGTTCGCTTATTCCGTCTTTTCATGTCCTGGACTAACAACAATGAATACTGTTGAAAAGCAAGCACGGGAAATTTTAAAAAATATTGCTCAAAATTTCTCAGGAAATCAAGGGAATGAGGATTATTACTAACATATAGTAGAGATATAATGTTCTCACATAAAAGAGATTACTTTCCTGAAAATCCTAGAGACTGCAGTGAGAAAGTTTTCACCGGTATATGAAAAAATGGTCTGACAATATGTAGGTAAATCAGATGAAAATATAAGGGCAGATTGCTGTTGGGTATTAAAATGAGATTCGTATGTATGAAAGGAAAAAAAAGGAAAATAAATTCTCTGGACAGATCGCTCGAAGATAAAAGAGAGCGATACAAGGGGAAAAAGAATAACTAAAACCACTGTATTGATTTGCTGTGGCCTTTAGGTGTAGGTGTATAACGAAATTGACTTTCTCGACCCATTTAAAACTCATGAAATACAGAATTATTAAACATTAAACGTTCAATTATTATTAATCGCTATTTAATTTAACGCAGATACACTAAGGGTATATCTTATATTTAACAATCTGTTTCTTTGGAGCTTTTAGGTATACCATGTTTGCTCCACCACAACTAAAAATAAACCCGCTAGATCTAAAGTTACAAAAGATTTTGGGTCATCGAGATGTAGAAATTTCTGGAGTCCATTAAGAATTGCAAGCTTACAGGACTGTTCTTCTCTTGATATATCCAGGATGTGCCTGTTTTATTGAGCGCGGTGTCTTTGGGTTAACAGTTTAGGTTCTTAGCTTATTAAAAAAACTTGCATCAGTCACTTGTCTGTTGTGTAGTGTGGGTGAATCTCGCTATGCTCAAGCTGTAAGTTCTTGGTTCGAGTTTGTTACTTGATTCCACCTAATGTAGGATTTTAGATTTTAGATTTAAGGTTAAGTTTTAGAAGTGATTTTCTGATGCTCGCTCGAAGCTAACTGTATCTTTGGGTATTCACAATATTTAATAGGTTCTTAGATATCCATAATATGTAATATGGAACCTGTAATTCAGGCCGCCCTGTATATTTCACATAGCATTTCGTATTCATTGTTCTCATCATTGTCATAATCGCAATTGATTATTGAACTGCTTAAATTTAATTTCAACACGTGAGAAATAGGACTTTCCATAACACCCTTTACTCAATGTCAAAGTGGAATTACCATTCTAAAATATGTATAGCTATAGTTCTTTTAGAAAAAAAAAATTACCAGCGTTTACCCGCATACAAAATTACACGGATGTAAGGTTTTTTTGAAACAAAATATTTCGTTCGGTCTGAACCTAACTGCTGTACCAGAGATGGGAATTCGATAATCCTGATGAGGTATAATCTGATGGAACGCTGAAATTTAATTAAGCTCCATATAAAATAATACACGAAACCGTTAATTCAATTAAGAGGTATTGTTTTATCGCGACTATTGCAAATAGTATTGATTTGTTGGGATTATGACCAGTGCAGTATTTTGCATAATAATGATATAATTAATAGTGCCTATGTTACGTCCAAAATTTGGAATGAAATTGGACGTGACTCTGCATCCGAGCCAAATAGGGCATGAAAACTATTTGCTTTCTGATTATCCGCGAACAAAGCATTTTTTTACGGATTCCTAATGTTATATTTTGGAACTGACCGCGTTCTTAATTGATCTGAAGAGTGCAGAATGTCAAAAATTTGTAAAAGGAATCTAGCAAGGTTAAGTATGCAAAGACAAGCCCTACTAATTTATTGTAAAGAAAATATCACTATGTGTGTTAGTAGGTTAACTTTGTTTATAAAAAAAACTATTATTCGGAGCAACAAACATCGGCAACACCCAGATTTAAGATAGGGACAAGAACATACTATCAATCAATTCATAAGATTATAAAAAAAGATCGAAGAAAAAATGTTAGTATTGTAATTCAACTTGTTACTAAAAAAAATAGGCAAAAACAACCATAGATAAAACTGATAATAATGTGTCAAAGAAACAATGAGTAATGTGGTAAAGGGGGTGGTATATCAGTGTCAAGCAAATAGCAGGAAACGATAGGGAAAGCAGATCGTGTAAAGTGTTAAATTCAGATTATCCTTGAACATCTTATTTTTATATGACAAAAGTAAAAGTTTTAAATTATTTATTTTTACTTTTTCCAGTAACAAATCATTGAATTTACTGATCAAAGTGAAATATTCTGATTTTAAATAAATTCTAATAGCTTTAACTTTTCTAAAACATTTATGGTAGATTTGATTGCATGGTACCAATTGGTTAAGTAACCAAATGTTTCTCCACGTCCAGTTTACATTCTCGGAATATATTAGTGCAAAATATTCATCATTGTTAAAGGTGTTGTTCCTAATACAAAACAGTCAGGCGCATGCACATTTCGATTTAATGCTTACATAAGGTTCAAAATTCATTGTTTCGGATCATATGCGATTGCGTGTGTCTATTGAAAACTATTTCTGATGCACTAGGAACATAGCTATAGTGAACTCTGTTAAAATTCCATTGCTCATCTCGCTCTTAAGTGAAGATAAGAAAACAACCAAAAGATATTTGATGAAAAGATTGAACAGTCCAGTGACGATGGAACATTAATTCAAAGGATCATAACGAGAGACGAAAACTGGGTTTACGGCTACGATATTGAGACAAAAGTTCAATCATCACCATCATCACATCATCACCATCAATCATCATCAATCGTCAGTCTCGATCCCATGTCAAAGTGATGCTCACTGTTTTTTTTCGACTTTAATGAAATTGTGCATTATGAATTCTTGCATCAAGGGGAAACAGTGAACCGAGTGGACTATCAAGACATTTTACAATGCTTACGTGAGAACATTCGCAAAAAGAGACCACAGTTGTGGCGAGAAAACTCATGGTTCTTGCACCATGACAATGAGCCCGTACACTGAGCTTTGTGCCAAAATTCAGATTACCTCCCTCCTTACTTGCCAGATCTGATTTCTTTCTTATTTCCGAAATTAAAATCAGTGCTTAAAGGACGCCATTTTTAGACTATTGATCACATCAAAGCAAATCGAGCCCAGACTTTAAAGGCCATTTCAAATAAAGCTATCCAGGACTGCTTCACGAAATGAAAACACCGCTGGGAAAAATAGGGAAGTACTTTGAAGGAGACAAGGGCCAATTAATGTATAAAATTAATAATAAAACTTAAAAATATAAAGTTCAGTTATTTTCTGAACAGACCTCATTTTTCATTTGACCCTATTGTAGGATATATACGGTGTGGCTCAATGTGAGTGACCTATTAGATTATTTCAGAACCTACTTCGATTTAAATTTTGAAAATTGGCACATTAGAGTTTTTGGGAGCGCTCTTTTCAAATCTAATTTTGTTCCTGTAACATTTGTTATTATACCGGAAGTTGTCATCCACCTTGTTATTTTAAAACACTCTGTATATTTTTACATTTTCGGATTCTACGTTTAATTGTAAGGTCACTTTCATCAAGTTTCCCTATTCCTAAAATTATCCGTTTTCGAGATACATATTTAGCTTTTTAGGAAAAAAAAAATAAAAAATTATAACCATATCCTCAGAGTTACCGAATCTTATACAGGGTGGTGATAATTCAATACCGAGTTTGGTCCACTGGAAACCATCTAAACTTGATTTTTTGTAATAGAACACCCCGTATATTTTTTCAAATTTGGATATGCCATTTTATTCTCTTTTCATGGTTTCCTACACTTATCTCTTCTATTTTTTATGTTATTTAAAGTTATTTGGGTACTGTACTGAAATTATTTCTATCCATTTTGTTTTAAACTGGTGCAACAACAATTTCCTAATCACAAATTGTTTTGAAGTCGCGCTAAAATTTTCACAGCCACCCCCACAGTTAAGTACGAATTTGTAATAATAATAATATTAATTTGTTTCAGTAGAGTACCCAAATGACTTTAAATAACATAAAAACTAGAAGAGGGTATAGGGAACCATAGTAGGTATGGATGAAAAGAAAATAAAATGGCACATCCATATTTGAAAAAATATAGGGGGTGTTCCGTAATAAAAAATCAAGTTTAGATTGTTTCCAGTGGACCAAACTTGGTATTGAATTATCACCACCTTGTATAATATTCGGCAAGTCTCAGGAAATAGTCATGCAGCTTCGATATTTAGCTCCTGCTCCTGCAAATATTGTTGCTTTATCTAACTGTAGAATGCGCACGGCTTTAAAGTAGGTTCTAATTTAAAAAAAAAATCCTAAAAAGCTAAATATCTAAAAAACGGATTACTTTAGGAATAGGGAAATTTGATGAAAGTCACCTTAAAATAAAGCGTATAATCCAAAAATGTAAAAATATACGGAGTGTTCCATTCAAAATAATAAAGTTGACATCAACTTCCGGTAAACCGGAAGTGTTACAGGAACAAAATTATTAGATTTGAAAAGAGCACACACAAAAGCCCTAGTGCCAGAATTTAAATCGAAGTAGGTTCTGAAATAATCTAATAGATACTTTGAGTCACCTGGTAGAGTAGAAATAAAATCATAAGCAATTTCCACCCTCGCTTAAAAATAACATTTATTTGACAGATACATTATTTGTATGGTATTAAATTTGGAGGAAAATAAAATAATAAATTTACCTTACATTCAGTACACGTGTAGCTATAAAAATGTTTTCAGCAGAGAATCTTTAAAATTATTCATTCATGTTTAAACTCATCATTCACATTTTGCTTTATGAAGGCGTATAAAATATTCAGAAATTAAAATACATCACAAGAATGACGTGGTATGAAGCTTTATGCTT
The DNA here is from genome assembly GCF_000390285.2 of Anoplophora glabripennis. Lineage (NCBI taxonomy): Eukaryota > Metazoa > Arthropoda > Insecta > Coleoptera > Cerambycidae > Anoplophora > Anoplophora glabripennis. The sequence continues at coordinate 24,046 of NW_019416216.1, read as the reverse complement.
GCCTATATAATTTTATGTTGTGTTGGTAATAATGCAAATGTTTCCTTTTGTTCACATATTTTGTCATATCTTTATACATTTTGTTAAATATATCAAATTGTATCTTGTATAACTTTGTTTAAATAACTATTAAATGTATTTTTGTATACAAAAATTATTATATTAATTTGAATTTAACCTGTGTTTCTTTTTTATTTTGGATATTAAGCTGATGGAGTATTCAGTATAAAAATATGCAGATTTAGATTTATATTAGAGAATAGAACTATATAACTGTTACCTAGGCGTAGGCATTCCACTCGCAATTAAAATATGTCCTGACGCTTACAGACAGGAATATCAACGGACTAAATTAGAGAAAGTTATTATTACAAATTAAAGCTGAGCGTTTAACAACGCACATACTAATTACACTCATCAAACTCAATTAATTTGCAGCGTTTTGTCGCTTGTCACAGCACGTTTAATTAAAACAAATATTGGCTTGTCATTTAATAGTAAAATATTTAGGCGTGGAATTATTTTGAGTTTATCACAAAAATGTTACCGACAGTTACACGGACAAAATATGCTGTTCTCTCCATTAAAATCGTGAACAAATCGTCAATTAGCACATCTGGGACGTTTTAGATTTATAAAATTGTGAAATGGAATAATTACTAATTAGATCCATTTGTTCATTGTAATTGAATTTTCATAGGCGATAAATAAATAATAACGTTTTCCATAACAGTTAACATAACAAAAACGAATACCCAATCTGTTGTATCGACAGGAACATTTTATTGCAAAACGAATGAGGAAGGTAAATAACAAATGAAGATTTTGTCAAAAAATAGTGTAACAAATTTTAAGCCACTCGTCAAAATAAGAAAAAAAATACCCATGAAGCAATATTTTCGGTTGACCGACCAGTAATAGGCCGGCTCGTTTTTTATTGTCTACAATCGAATCTGTTTGATCAAATTTGGCAACTAATCTTTTCACAGATCCTTCGGGGGTTCCTTCTATCGAAAATTCCACGTAATTTGCGCACAGTCTCAGCTACAAACTCTCCGTAATTGTAATGAATTTTCACAATTAACTCGTATACCGTTCCATTTTGTATAACCACAAAGTGTTTACTACAACATGTTACCTTGCACGATACTGTCAACTCTTCGGAATGAAAAATGGCGTACAATTTCCTAACTCTCTGGAATGAGCAAAATAACAAAACTGTGACATTTGGTTTTCAATCACTTTGAAACAAAAATCGTTGTGTGTATAAGTTGCTAGAAACTGCAACAGTGCTCAAAAGTGCAAAAATTTTGTCATGATGTGTTATAATACAACCCAAATTTTAAATGCAGGGATAGCTGGAGAGTGCGGAAATTCTATTGACGGACATTTTTTGCAAAAATAATATATTTTTTATATGCCAACTAATCACAGTAACACGAAGAAACATTTTTGAAACCGCTGACCATACTTCGGCTGATTCTGTTTACAAATGTTTCCATAAATCGCTGTACTTAAATATGTGCAATTATGTTACAGTTTTCACAGTGGCTCCATATATTACCACCATGTCCATTAGTTCATTGTTACTGCATTGAGAGGTCATTTAGTATGTTTAATCATATTTACTAAGCGTACATATGAGTACACATCCCAAAATACCCTAATAATAGTAAACGACTTCATGTGTTCACTAACAATTTTGCCAGAAACTTAAACAATAAAAGGTACACGTTCCAATTTTTATTGATTCTGGGTCATTTTTTTTCAGAGTTCTATTTCTTTCCAACAAAAAAATACCAAAGACAATGTTAGTAGCTATGAATATACAAATAAAATACGCATAATACAACTTAATCAGTTATTAAGACCATTTCTAAACATGGATTTGCATTTGTTTTATTCACTTGCACCTGTTTTTGGGAATTTGTTTACAAAAACCTATTTTTCCCCAATTTTTTCAAAACTTCACGGGTTTTTGGAAGTGTTCCATGCAACTATGTTAATACAATTTCATTTACAATTTCAATGTACAGTTATTGAGAGTTAAAATGTTAAGTTGATGCTAATTTAGGTTTCCGTCAATTATATCTTCATTTTGGCAAATAACCACTGTCAATGGAAATAACCATATTTCTGTCCATTTAAAAAATGTGTTTAAATAAAATAAATATCTTGCCGATACAACATATATTCCAGTTAGTATCTATACAGCGCTGTATCACATTTTGTAAAGACCGGAGCCTTGTCGTAAATATTGATTTGTTGCAGACAAGTAGGTAATCTAGTACACTTTATTTTATGATCAGCGAAATCGAGCAGTCGAATGGCGAAAATCGTCGCAGATTATTAGAATTTATGAAGTATAGAGTGAAACATTGTATGACTCCAAGTAAGACCTCTGAAGATTTATAAAAATCCGATACAAATATAGGAATGGAACTCGATGAAGAAATTGGTGCACGATGGAGATTGCGTTTTATTGCTCAAAAAAAGAACGAATAGTACCTATATTTGCATTTTTATTACATGCAGTCATTTATAGGATCGATACATAATGAGGTCTTGCGAAACTAAAGTCATAATGCTTGCTTATTTGTTTCTGTGAACACGCATTAAATGAACTGTTAAGTTTTGTTCCACAAAAAAATATCTCTATGCTGTGGGTAGTTACAATCCCTTACACAAAATATCTGTAAAAACATTTGAGTAAAAAAAGCGAAACAATAATAATGTTAAAATTTTAAATGTAAACATTATGGTAGCTTTGTTTAATAATTATATTACCACAACTATTTATAAATAGTGTACATTCTTCTATCGAGTCCGAAGAACGTCATTTCAACTACATCGTTATGGCTTTAAGCAGAATACAACAATACGGCATTCCTCTACGATGCGGAGACATATTGAAAGAATATTTTATATTTAATCCTCTTCCAATTACGGAATTGTATAAATTCCGTAGAACGTCCTTATAACCATAAATGAATTCATAGCCTTTATTGAGGAATTGTTGTTATTTTACCATTATAACGTAAATGTTCCATATGTATGAAGGGACTGAAACGATTTTCTTTATTTGGAATCGTTATTGAGACACTGTTGTTATTTTATCATTAAATCGTAAATTTGCCCGCATATATATCAAGGGACTGCAATTATTTTCTTTATTTGGAATCGTTCAATGAAGCTGTAGATTTATAGGGATGTGATTTTTTTAAAGGTTTCCCACATTGTAACAAGTTAATAGGTTGATGATGCTTGCCGCACCTACTTGTATACTCTACAGGTTTTAGAGTTGTACTAGATTTCAAAGCTTCTGAAAAATTAACAATTCGTTTAAGAGAATCAACCTAAATGTATCGGCACTTATCTTTCTTAGGAAAGATCTGCCAACAATATTGTAATTTTTTTTTTTTTGATGATGACAGAATATTCTAACTTTACAATGATTTTCATTTCAATTATTGCAGTTTCTCCACAAAAACAAGAGATTTTCATTAATTTTCGGGAGACAAAAAATTGTTTGTTTGAGTGTTAGATTGCACTCTCTATATTAAAATTATTGATTTTTGTGTAGGAGGAGATACACAATCATATTTTATTCACAGTCAGTTGGAATGTCAGTCAAACATTTTTTCTACTACCTTGAATATTTTCAACATTATGTCAAGATATTTTTATATTTCTAAAAAAATTGTCTCATTGTTTTGTTTGTTATGACGATGAGATGAAAAGAGCAATAATACTACATATTCTACACAAATCTGATGTCTTCCCTTCTCGGTAGAATGAATGATGTTGATATTACTAAAAAATTAATACTGGGATTTGAAATGATTAAATCAGTTTTAATGAGTTCCGAATCCACTTAATAATTTAGGATCTTATTCAAAGGTAAATATTTTTCCTGGTAATATGTTTGTTTTGAACCATCAATCTACACGAACAAAATACAACTTCAATCACCGGAAATGTATTTTTAGCTCGCCCGCTTTCCTAAGTTTCTTTGATGTCAATGGTTGAAATCTGTCAGCTACATAAAAGGCTCCCCACAACGAGGCTGTTTTTATATACAACGGACAAATTTGTTTTCATAGAGTTAGACTTATATTGGAACTGTGACTGTAATTATATCTTTATTAATTAATTTATGAAGTCGATACTTCTGTTAAGAGTAAGAGAGACCAGTACAAATGAATTTGGATGTTTGTGAAGACACTGATATCTTCCATTTTGAAAAAAATGTATGTGTGGATATACTGAGCTTTTCGGCCAAAAGGTGCCGTGGTTGGAATTATGGAACCCAATATATGTTTATACGGTTTGTTGTGCCTGTGCCGACGTTAGTAGTCTAGAAGAGCATTCTTTTAGACCAAGAATTGGGCTCATAGAATAAAATTGCTTCTTCATTCAACCCTGGAATGATGTGGAACGACACTTTGAACTCTCGACCGCTGATGTGGAACTTGAGATTTCACATCTTGTTTCCCACAAACCGGGATATAAATATAGGAATTTGCTTGTACATCATGGGAAGGCATTTGATTGGCTCTGATGAATTTTTGTGTGGCCCCAGAATCAAGTAAGCCTTGAAGGTTTTGCTTTGTAGTTGGACTACGATTCTAGGTAAAGAATCTCACTATCGTGATCTAGAGAGCCTCTGTCTTGGATTCGCGACAACTTCTTGGCACAGCAGGTGGAAACACAGCGAGTAGTCCATCTGAAATAGTTCTACCTTATCTAAGTCAATGTTTTGGGCTCTATTTAGACGTTGTTTTTTATCTTGTCCCTTGTTGTATATTATTTGTTATTTAGTTATATCAATTTGGTTATTGAATTAGAAAAATTTAAAATGGGTTACCTACTGTAAGGTTTTCATTGAATTTTCTTTAACCTTATGCATTTCGCAACATACAATTTATTGTTTCTGTATGTTTACGAGATTTTTCTTCTATTATTCAGGAAATTCAGGAAAATTGCACCTCAGGATGGCGACAAATTCATTCATTCTTATTTTAAATAATTTGTTTTAGATTTACAGGACACCTGAAGAAGCCTTATGGCTTTTGTAATATTCGACATTAATAAAGAGTGAATTATGCATATTACAACGGTTAGGTATAAATTTATTCGAACTTTGTTAACCATAAAAATACATCGACTGCCCGAGGGCGTACGCTTATACAAACCAGTGGGAAACAATGGCCCGAGATTGTAATATTTCTCGCTATACCATAAAAATAAAGAGCTCTTACATGATCCTTTACGGACGCCACCCCGCATTTTGGGAACCCCCAGAGGGTCATCACAGTTATTTTTTATTTCGGTATGGTAATTGCTCTTTGTGTTTATGGACACTTTTATTACAGTGTTCAGGTGCAGATATATTAGCACCGCTTTACTGTTATTCATAAAGGGAAGAGTGGCTGTTCTTAATATCTGCAGCGGTGCTCGAAAATTTATTAATTATTCAAACGCTGAAATTGATGGCGAACCGGATTAGGAGGAACAGAAATAAAGAATAATCGTTGTCGTTACAAGTTGCAGGATGTTAGCTGGTTAAATTTGTTATTTTTGGTTTAATTGGTGGGGTAAACTTTTATAATCCCTTAATATTGTGTCGTGAATTACACATTTTTTTTTAATTTGCCAGAGTGTAATATGCTTATCAATTGTGAAATATTAGATACATTTGTTATGCAATGGAGAATTCTCATCTATACACTGTATTTTTCCAAAGAGTACACCCTTTATAACTTTACAAATTATGAGACATGTTTTCACATGTCACACAAAATTCTATTTATGGTTTTAAATATAACTTCTCTGGGTTTTTCTTATTTGAATTCTGATTACAGTACCTACTTGTACACGATAAATGTAATATGGATACTGTTGGTTTCGTTTTCTAAACTTTACTGTAGAATGAAATCACCTCACGATAAATTCGTCTGATGTTGGATCGATATTGTTCAGAATTTTCTTCTTAATTCAGACGTTTCTGTGCTTATCTTACTGGCGGGAACCTTGAATATCGGGACGCTTTGGCATAACGATGCCATGTTAATAGTTATCTAATGGAATAAAATTACATTTATATAAATAATTCTGTGATTAACTGGACTTCCAAGTCTAGCCTTCCTCTAGTGACTCCGTGTAGCAATACGGGACGGATTAGTGAATCTCATTTATTCTATTTTTATAGCTTGGAGATTCCGCCTAAAAACCAGCTATTTGATGTATTACTTTCCAATTATTATCAATTTAACAACTTATTTAAATATCTCGGAATTCCTACGTGTTCTTTCGAATGCATTTCGCGCGTTATTAGAAATATCGATTTTTCTCTTTGTACCAGATGCTCAACACATGGCCCCGACAGTCTAAGTGAACTTGTTAAAAAAAATACCTAATTGAGAACCTTTAACTTTTCGACACTTAGTGTTGACTGAAATATTTTACTTTTTGGCCCATCCGTTCCGAGAACTAACAAATAAATTACCACGCGTCCCGTTACAGTTCAATTACAATTGAAAAGCATATGGTGAGTTTTTTCAGTTGTTAAACAATTTGTAATCAAACCACTTCTTTACAAGTATTAAGTCAATCTCCCCCATTTAGTTACATCCAGAAAGCCATCAAATATCCCCTTTGTTTAGTAATGAAGACATTCCATTTATATATAAAGGATAAGACCTAGTATAGTACCTTGCGGTACTCCATATTGTATTAACATTGGGTTACTCAATACCTCATCAATTTTTACTCGTTCATGCATAACGGATATATAGCTTTTGAATGATTACAATATGTTGCCTTATATTTTAATGTTAGTAATTCATTATTAGAACTTTGTAGAACAGCATGAAACATTTTATATTTTATTTATAGTTTATGTAATCCAAAGTGTCAAATAGAAATCATGTCATTCCATACGTAACAAATAAGGATGAATATAAAATTGTTGTGTACCTCAGAAGTTTTGTAAACTATAAAATTGACGACAGGTTTACTAGATTCTTCGCAAATCTGTTAATTTCCATTAAGTTAATTAATATGAAAGAAAGCGACTACCTCGAGTTTCTTCTTTCTCAGGATAATTCAAGAAATTGAAGACATACCTTAATATTCAAAATATCAACGAATTGAATGAATACCAAGAGCTGACTGAAAGTGACTGTATTAACAATCACTCTGTATAAACTGTTAGCTGTGCTCGAGCCGTATGCCGCTCTATCCTCACAATACACAATGCTATTGACTGCCATAAAAACACGTGCCATACACTCGACCAAGCAAAGCGTTAACATTAAACACACGCAGGAACGAGAATGTCCATTAGCAAAAAACCTTGACTATTCACCGGGACGCCAGGCCGATAGGGCAGGCATTAGGCGACCGCTAGCTACGTATGGAATAAATTGATCGATGGGAAGCTTCAGATCAAAGGTAGACATGTGCATGGTATTGTACAATGACGCGGATAGTGGGTTTACTAAAATGTGATGTAGTGGATGGTTCACCACCATTAGTAAAAATAGCATCTATTAAAAACTTGGATTGTTTTAAATATGTGCCTGTGACCTCAGTAAATATTGAACCAAAATTAAAAGTGAACAATTCTTTCAAATTAGAACAATGCTATGTAATTATGTAACAATCATTAAATGCTTAATTACATAATTTTCGTAATTAGTACATCAAAAGGAGCACTTATGTTAATGTTACAAACCCCATTGTTATTATTACCCCATAATTTGTTATTCTCATTACTCACACTTACATGTCATTTGTGTGAATTTTGTGTAATCGGTTTCTCATGAAGTGTACCTCTCATCAAAATACTAAACGACCTTCCACAGTACACTGTACATTTCCTAGTCTTCTTGGCAGTATCGATATCAACTTAGCCCTCGATTCATCACCTTAAAGAAGTATTTTTCTCATACAAATAAAATAAGCTTACATTGTTAATCGCTTCGCGTGAGAATTTTCCAGCTCGTTAATTGCCACGAAGACTTCCACTTGCCTCCAGTTGTTTGTTCAGTTTCACCAGAAAGAACAATTGTTTTGTTGCAGGTCGAAAAAAGCGGGAAACCAGTGCGGTCTAATTGCTCTCAACTGTCGGTAAGTGCTAGCTTTAGTTAGTTTTATTTCATTCTGCCACCGGTTGACACACCCAACGTAAATCTAAGTTCGTTAGGGCTAACTGGATTTTTGCACCCCTCTAACTGTCTGAGACGTCTGGATTTCTCCGGACTATGTGGTAACAGATGAAAACTATACTTTGTTTCACTATCTACCCGATATGCAGTCAATAATCAAATTAAAAAATATGGAAGCTTTTGGAAAAATGTTACAAATTTCAGTTAACAGATAATACTTAAGGAGGTATATCGGGTTTACTCAAATGCACAGATGTACTTGAAGTTTATATAGCGTATTAGCCAGTGTGCTCCCTCTGTGCGTCATATTTGATTTCAAACATATACATTTTTCCTAAATCCCATGTACAATGTTATCAACAATAAATTATCCACAACAGATGATGTTTTGTAATGTTTTTAAAAAACTAGAATAAATAAAAAAGACTAGGAAGCTGTGATATATTTAATGGAATACAAAATTCAGTTGATAAATCCTTTTAATATATTTAATGCTTTATAAAAACATCGTAATCATTACCCAGTAATATTTAGGGTTACATAAAGTTTTCTTTGCTTGATTAATATAATTAGTAATACTGGAGATAAAAGCATTTGTACGGAATAACAAAGGAACAGAAATATTTCTCAGCAAACTTTATATCTAAAAAATTAGTTATAGTTGCAAAACTTTTGTAACATTACTCAAATAGAGATTAAGAACAGTGAGTAATAATGTAATTTCTATCACAGAACCTTCAAAATTGCATCCAACATTTTCTTTGACTTGGACGAGAGATGGGCGCGAGTGTCATTTCATTTCTTTAGAACTAAATCAACATAATGCTCGTTGTTTTACCAGTTCTCATGATTTACGGATTTGAAATAAAGGATACAAATCTTCGCGAGGATAATACGATATATTTGCTACATATAATAATTATATTGTACATAGTTTAAACACAATACATTTTTGAACGCGTACGCATCTTTACCCGAATTTAACGCGCAATATCTCCGATGTCCGAGGTCTGTAGGTTCAAAGTGTACAACTGCTAGTCAATTCTTTGCGCTATTGCCATATCTACATAGTCTTTATGCATTCATTAAATATAATTTAAAACTACTTAAATATGATATTTTTATGTTGTTAATTAGTCAATATGTATGCTATGCGCATATGAGTAAATTTCTTTGCTATATAGATAATGTTTATCGCAAATAATTTCAATAGAATTTAATTTTTTCAAATTGGCAGCGGGTTTTAGTCTCATAAGAAAAGCATAGGACCCCCCTGCGCTCTTCACTTCTTTCGGACCCCGATATACCTCCTTATGTAAAAAAACGTAGATTTTAAAATACTGAGTTTCACCATGATATTTAAATATTATATACCTTATTTATTTGTTTTTACTTCATCTTACTACATATTCATAATTTTTGTGATAATTCTACAATTTTTTTACTTTATAGGTATTCAGCTGATTCAAACAAATTAAAAATACATAGGTACAATTTAAAAAATTTTACTAAACGTGATTAATGTTCTTGGATAATAGAAAATGTGGAAACAAAAAGATTCCTTTCTAGTAGCTATTTTTTACGTGGTTAGTCCTGTCAAGGGTGATGTAACTGAGATTTTCCCATGAGCAGTTGTAATTTTAAATAAATAATATGACAACAAGGATATAGGCTGTTTCTTTGAATATTTGCATTTTTTACAACTTCAGTATGTCAGGTTTTTGAATTAATTATATTTAGACATATCTTTGTTTGGATAATTATTTATTACCAGCTATTTAATAGGTATTAGTGCGGTGTAATTCACAGCCCATAGAATATTTGTTTTCATCAACAAATAAGAATCTTGTCTGTGGTGCTAAATACCTTTTGTGTACCTATATTCCAGTATCGAAGAACATTATTTGATTTTATTCAATAATTAATAAAAAATAATTTGTTTGAATTATTAAAACTTTAACACGGAGTAAAAAATTGTACATGCGTTTTGAAATAATGCTACAAAGATTTTACATTGTTTTCGAATGAAAATAATGACATAAAAATAAGGAACAAGATAATTTCAAATAAGCACTCATTTCATAACTAGTAAATGTAGTAATACTTGAGTTTCATTTACTGAAGGGGTAGTTCATAAATGTCATGGCAAGTTTTTTTAATTTCTTTCTAAAATAACCAAGTAGGTATTTATTTGTCTGAAAAATAAAACATTTGAGAAAAACAAAGCTTTATAAGCTTTGGACAAGTGTAGAACAATAATTCTTAGGAATAAAAGATTGAAATATTGAAAAGTTATACACAGAAAAAAAATAAACACTAGTCAATAAATTTGAGAAGCAAGAACACTAGAAATTTAGTTCAATACTTATACTTAAAGTATAATAAAATTAGATTTCATTGTAAATACTCTTTACTTATATTGTTTTCCATTATGCAAGGATATGTACCATTAAACAGTAATAAAATAAACTAAAGGTATGACTGAAGTATCATTTAATTATGACGATATACTAATAAAATATATGACGCTGGTTAGAACGATATTCTTTTACGTAAGAGTAGTTTCTCATGTTGTGGGAGTTTGACAATTAAATTTTATGTGTGTTAAAAAAAATTACATGGGTTTGCTATTTGCTATTTATAGTTTTGAAGAGGAAATATATATCATCTCTTATAATATAACCAGCTTTGTGACGTTTAAATATATCGAAAAAAAAGTTTCCTCAGATCAGTCGTATGTATTCTGAATTTACTACAACAGCCGCTATTGCTGGCTGTTGTTAGCACTGCTAGAATCGTCAATATAATGTATGTTGATTATGAGCTTTGGAGGAATCAAAATTTATTTGACCAAATAAATCATTTGACTGTATTTGGCGAATTAAAGACTTATTTAGTGTTAATAAGGCATTTATTTGAATGAAACTACCAAATATTTAGTTTTAAAAAATACTTCGAACATTTAAAATGAACTACCCATAAATAATTAAATGTTTATTTCCTGAAAATATTTTTAAATGATATACTGGCTTTTGTTTAATTACAGACTTGTATCACATTTAAGCGCGACACCCTGTATAACTGTAGTATTTTAGTCAAAAAAATATAGGCAAATTCCTTACTTTTAAAGAGAAATATTGCAAAAACTAAGAAAATTATATGGGCAACTCCCAACATGCATTGCAATGCATTTTTACATTTTGCTACATTTTGTCTAAATATAATTTTATGCACGAATAACAGGCTTATCATATCCATTTCACACTTTTCGAGTTATACCTAATCAATTTGCAGAATTATGACTATTAATTAATTCATATGAATCACAGTACACAAGTTCCAAGGCAATAATGATTACAAAATCTCTGTCGATACCACAATTTTAAATTAAACTTCAATAAGTATCAATTTTATCCATAACAGTGCACATTTACACCTCATACACCGTTAACTGCTCGCGGTTGCGCATTGAATGTGCCTATTTATAACGCATATAATTTTAGTATTTCTTTTACTTTTCTAGGTGTACCTATTTTAAATTTCCAAATTAGTCAATAAAGAAATTAAAATAAAGCTGGTATTGCTTCTTATGGAACAACTGTACCTATGCAGATTTATAAAATGTTCCATTCTTAATAAAACCTGTTTGGTTTTTTCCTTCCACTACCTTTTGATGTTTATATTTCAACACTCTAAATAATTGAACTCATTATATTCCAAAATCGTTTAGGCCATATTTTCTTTAAACATTTACCGGCGTGGGACTAAATACGGCGCTTAAAATGTATAGGACCATTAAAAGGGGCTGTTAAATTAATTCGTTCTTTTTTTCTGTACTAAATTGCGAGTAACACCTACGCAGTCTAGTAAATACAGTAAGAGCGTTGTTTTCGGGCAGACGCAGTAACATATAACGTTTTCATTTACTGAAAGCCTGGATTGCTCTTTTTGCGGATAAATGGCCCGAGAGTTATGGAAGAAATATATCAGGAGATATAACAGTTCCGCCAATTTAATGTTGTATAGGCGTGTGTGTCCCGGTCTCATGTAAAAAATCGCCGCAGGATGCGGAGATTTAACCTGAACTTGCCTCTAACACATTCCCTGTGTGCTTATGTTTTCGTTTCTTTACTGTCGCCGTGCCGTAATGGCACTTTTGTTTCATTTACCGTCACGAGGATGAGTGTATTTTTCTCCATCTCATCTTTGTAAGATTTAAAAAACTAAAACGAGGAAAAATGTAGAAATTTATATTAATTCAAATTTTGAAATTTAGGATCCTTTCACTCTGTTAAGGCCGTTTTGCAGAGCCAAAGGAATTCATGGATTAATTCATGATTTCTTCATGGATTTGTTGAGAATATTAACAGGTTCAGCAATTGTAATTGTAATTACTTAGAAAATTTAGTTAATAAATAATATCAAGAGGATAGAGAATAATTTAATTAATGTTTAATGATTTTTATAATAAACACGGTTGGCATCTTATTTTTAAATCAAAATGTAACTAGGATCCACTAAATAATTGTTAAAAATTAAAAATTAAAGTCACTATTCTTACGATTATTATTGCTTCATTAATAAATTGACGACAATTTTGTGTATTATGCCTACATAACAATTAATTCAAGGTACAAAAATGTACCAATATCTTTAATAGGCCATTTTTCGATTGAGATATTGCCAACTAACACAGGCAGTGGCAATTATTAACATTAATGTCGTCATAACTTGTGTATAGATTTTATTTATTTCCTTCGTTTTTATGATGTATTTGTATTTTTTTTGGTTGTTTGTTCCTTTTAATTTTGTTTGTAATTGATGTACTTCTTTTATTATTGTCTGTAAAATCCCTGTTCTATAATTGGGTAGTACCTGTTGAACAGTGTATTAAATAAAATAACTTATTATTAGGATATGTGTAGAGAATAAAAGAATGTTAGAGCTAAGTATTTAAATTTATCATATAAAATAAGTAGCATTCATGCATTCAAAGTATTCCTCAACAAAATTACTTTTAAAGTCACTTCTACTTAAAAGTCGCCATTAACAAGTAGCTGTAACTATGAATGAATGAATAACTAAAATGTAATAGTAATAGAAGTCATTTTACGTAGAAAAAAATTAAATGAATATAATTTGTCCAAACGGCGATAAAAGTAAAAGTAAATGTCACTAATTATCTATCTGTATTTCTAATCTCTAGTCTTATTTCTAATAAAAAAAAAATCTTTAAAAGTCTGATTTCTACAACCGTATAAATTTTTATGAAAATTTTCCTTAGTTTTGTCAGTAGAGTGTAGTGCATTTAAAAATTTACATTCAACGCGGCTTTAAATATTATAATAAAATTAGAACGTAGTTCAAAATATGAATGGAAATTAGGATATTTATTCATGAACGATTGGACTACCCAGTTTCCAGAAAACGGTTCCCCACTTTGGTAAATAAACGGTAATAATTTGGTTTATGTGGTAACTTTATTATCGCTTTGGCAGATGCGATTAAGTTAATTCTTGGACATCTTCTTCAGAAGAGACTCCCTGTTCAATTATTATTGACAACTGCAAACCAAACAGAATTTGCACACTCGACATTGTTGATTTAAATGGAGTACCTTGTTTTTTAAAAATTTCAGTTTACCTATTCCCAGTTCATTTTATATCTCTTCAATAATAAATTTTTCATAAGCATCAGTAATTACAAGTCAACTTTGTTTCAGAAAGTAACTTGAATTTCAGATTGGTCACATACCTATAGATCTATCACAAAAACATACAATAAGGTGCGATTTTTATCTTTCGTTCAAATATGAAAACGTCCCACCTTCCTTTTCCAGAACTTAGTTCAAAATTGAAAAATATTTATAAGGACTTTAGAAGTTCAGCATTTTCCACATTCTAACTTTTTTAAATAAAATCCTATAACAAATTTGATCCCAGCAGATGCAACATTTACTTTCTGTTTTATTAATTTATTATTGTTCTCTTCTTCTATTTACTATGTGGGGGCCTATTTCTTATAGCGTTGATACTACCTATTAAGAGAATCAATAGATGAATTCCAAGAACATTTTGCCGGAATCAGTGGTCTTATTTTCTATTATGGGAATCAATAGACGAATTCCATGAACATTTTACCGGAAACAGTAGTCATAGCTTTTTAATATTTGTTATTTTTGAGGGGGACAGGGGATTTTTATTGTTAGTTCCAGTTTTAATTTAATTTTTCATTAAAAACAAAATTCATGTTACCCTTATATATATAAAGTAAACCAAATAGGACTTTTATTGCCCAGAAGATAGAGCAGATTGTGACTTTTTCAAACTTTTGCTGTCATTTTTACACGAAGATATAGGTGTCACATAATTATGGAATTTTTACGACTCAAATGCAATGTGAAAAAGATGATTGTGCTTCACCTAAAAAGTTACTAAAATGTTACAAATTTTACGGAATTGTGATCATATTAAGTCAACGAATTACCTTAAAAATGCATAGTCATAATAAAATAAAAAAAATGTAAAATTATTAGAAAAGCTTTAAAAGTATTTAAAATTATAATTATTCTACCATTTCGTCGAAACTGACTGACACTACGAAAAATATAGGGTTGTGGGAGACGAATAATTACTTTTACTTGTTACGTACTTGTTATACACAAGAGAAACCAGTCCATTTATGTGGAAAATGTTGATTGAAAATATCCATTTTTTAACTATGAAAGAGTAACAAAAAAATAATAAAAATTATGAATATATCGCAAACTATAAGAAATAAATCCTAATATCCTTAATGTAATCGAAAAATAATTTAATTTTACATCTGCTCGTATCAGATTTAATGTGCGTTTCATTTAAAAAATAGTTAACCATGATCAAAAAATAACTAAATAATACCTGAAATAAAAAGAAACAATTCATACAGAAAGGGTATGTGTCAGACCCATTATCTGTTTATTGAAGTAGGTTTTAAATGCAACGAAAAATTTAAAGATTCAGTAATATACAGGGTGTTCCATTTGAAGAAATGAAGTTAAGTAAGCTTAAATCTAATTGGACACTCTATAGTGTAAAAACAATTTAATATATGAAGAATTTTTATTTGAAATAATTTTTTTGTATTATTGATATTGTCAGAACACTTCCTCTTAAATCCAACACACTGTATTTCAGAGCAGTTTTAATTTAGAAAATATAAATTGTATTTTAGGTACTTAATTCATTTGCATTTCAAAAAGTTTAATATTAATTTAAGAAAAAATCATATGCGCTTCTAAATTTGTTAAAGGTATTTTAGAAAAAAAACATTTGACATTAGATAAAAGTAGTCTAATTTTAAATTCAAATTAAGTTTTGAAAATGTTACCAATAATACAAAATTCTAAAATAGCCTTTATTATTTCATTCAATGTAAATTAAATTCACTAATAAGAATTTTAAGTTACAATTTCTGTAACTGACCTTTTTCTAAATACACTTGAATAACCAAAAAATTGTAAGTAATATCGCAATAATTGATTCAGCTGGTTTGATACACTTTTCTATGAAATATCGCAGGAAAGCAATATATTACGATCAACGGGGACATAATTTATTATAGATGCGGGCTTAAACTAGTGTATTTCCGATATTCGCATATATAGTGTTACGGCAATTAATATTAAAACTTTAGAAAAACTTACAATACCATTAAGGATTTCTATTTATGAAATGCGGAAGTTGAAATATTGCTAAAGATATCACTTCTGATAGAAAGATGTATTGCAGTAGGAAGAGGTCTATCAGGAAGCAGTTTGCATCATTAACTATAATAAATAAACTTGATCATCCATTAAACTCAGTGCAGAGAATGTTAGTTTATATAAAACAGATGTACTTATGCTTTGGGTGCGACAATGGTAAAGTGGTAATCAGGGAAATAGAGAACCATAGTGAGTGGTAATTGTAATTAAAAATTGTAATTCGCTGAATCCGAAACTGCCTTCAGATTTGGCCCAACGGGTCTGAGTTTTCAGGAAAATTCAAAATACAAATCAAAATTCGCTAAAAACGTAATTAACGATAGACGAAAGTTATAAAAAATCAAATTATTCTACCAGCTCACTGGACGTATGATTTTTCAGTCGTTTGATTCCAATTTATCATCATAGAGTCATACAAGCTGGTCCAATTTCATTCAATAACAGAAAAAAGATTAAAAACGCCATTTTCTTGGCATAATTGGCGTGTTGCAGAGTTCTGGATCCATCATTTTATCCATCCAACCATTTATGAATGTATACATCTTTCTGTCCAATCGTTCATGCATGAATACGCATATTTATTCAGCCACCTGTACCACCTATAAGACCCACCCATCCACCCATCTATCCATCTATCCATCTACTTTTTATACTGAGAGATGAGATAACAGCCTAGAAGATTGAGAATGCAATAAAACTTGTAGAATACTCTACTTTCTAAACAAAAGAATCTACTTTTTAATATCTACAAATTATTCTTATTTTTGTTGCTATAACGTGTTCTCTTTTTCTTCAAAGGTTCTATGCAAAGACTTACGCTTTCGTTTAGTCCCTCTATTTTTCGTTTCTCTTTTTAACAACCAACAAAAATCGGCCATCATGTTTTCATCCCATCTTCCTTGATATCGCTGTTCTATAACCTTCATATCCTGATGAAATCGTTCGCCTTGTTCTTCGCCAAGATCCAAGATGTTCAGGAAACCAATCCAGCTGTGAATGAAAGAAGTGCAACTTGAAGTTCATCAAGCATCCCAGATATTGGAAGTCTTTTTTATCATTTTTGATACAATTTCATCGTATTTAGGACTATTCTTGTTTACTAAAAAATTTGTCGCTACAGCTTTGCAACTAGTCCAAGCACTCTTCTCAACGCTACTCATTGTAGTGATGAATGTTGCATCCTTGAACAATGTCCGAATCTGAGGTCCATAGAATACACCTTCATTCAATTTGGCCTCAGAAGTATTCGGAAATTTTCGACCTATATAGGGCGAAAATTTTTTTAGGAAACAACAAGAGTCCTAAATACGAAGAAATTGTATCGAAAATGATAAAAGACTTCCAAGATCTGGGATGTTTTATGAACTACAAGTTGGACTTCCTTCATTCACATCTGGATTGGTTTTCTGAAAATTTTGGAGATTATAACGAAGAACAAGGCGAACGATTTCATTAGGATATGAAGGTTATAGAACATGGATATCAAGGAAGATGGGATGAAAACATGATGAACGATTTTTGTTTATTGTTAAAAAGGGAACCGAAAAATAGAGGGACTAAACGAAAACGTAACTCTTTGCATAGATCCTTTGAAGAAAGAAGAACACGTTATAGCAACAAAAATAAGAATGATTTGTAGATATCGTTTTCTTTTGTTTAGAAAGTAGAGTATTTCTACAAGTTTTATTGCATTCACAATCTTCTAGGCTGTTATCTCATCTCTCAGTACAAAACGTAGATGGATAGATGGGTGGATGGGTGGGTTTTATATGTGGTACAGGTGGATGATAGAAAGACGTATGAATTCATAAATCGGTGGGTGGATAAAAAGATGGATCCAGAACTCTGCAACACGAATTATGCCATGAAAATGACGTTTTTAACCTATTTTCTGTTTTTGAATGAAATTGGACCAGCTTGTCTGATTCTATGATGATAAATTGAAATTAAACGAGTGAAAAATCATACGTCTAGTGAACTGGTAGAATAATTTGATTTTTTATAACTTTTGTCGACCGTAAATTACGTTTTTTGTGAATTTTGACCTGTTTTTTTAATTATCCCGAAAACTCAGACCTGTTGGGCCAAATCTGAAGGCAGATTCGGATTCAGCGGAAAAAATACATGGAAATCCATGGGTCTGAATGCCAGATCCGATACTTTTTTTTGTGGGTCTGTGAATTATTATCAATGACACAGATCAGTATGATAAAATTCTACGTAAATATAAAAAAATGTGTTAGTTATTTAGGAAAACTAAGTATGAGATATAAAAAAAGAGAAGAGAGCACAATATGCGAATACTAGTTTGCCACCCCTTCTTAATACAACTCCGCGACTTTCGAGCTAATCATTGCCATAGAACGAGGGAAATAGTTGCTTTCGAGAGAAAAGAGACAAAATCTTGACTGTTGACATAACAGGTAAACTTCTCCTATAATTAAATTACACACAAACGATCATTAATATTAAAGAAAACTCGTAGAAGAAACTTAAGTCGCGATTTAGATCGCAATCTCTTTGTCTACAGAAGATCATTAATTTTTTCCATTACTTTTAACTTCTTACTGCTTTTACTTTTATAATTATTCATCGAAGTTTCACTCCTTCTACCGTTCATTCCGCAAAGTTTGAAAGTTACTTGAAAAATGACTCTAGTAAACTTCTATTTTATTCCGGGAAGATATTATTAGACTTAAATTACCCTGGAATATCCACGGCGACAGTGATTTCTCTTTATCATCAAGCCAAATATAAACTGAAATTAAAGTAACGCACAAAGCCGTGGAAAGTTTACTTAATTGAAGGTTTTTCTTTGTAAATATCTGTGAAATTAAAAAATCAGCACTTAAAAATTTATAATGTAGGTTACCAAACAAGTTTTTAATTTCCCTTTATCAATTTTTCGACTTAAATATGCTTCTTTTATTCGTCTTTTTTCCGTTGTTTTTTGTTATTTGTATTATTTTAACATTTTGATAACGTTTATTTTATATTTTGCTTTTTTGTATTCCAAGATTTGCACTGTTTTTATTTATTGCTTATATTTTAATGGTTATTTATTTTGGTTATTTTAAATGTATTTATATTGCTATTTGTATCAATTTTAAAATGTTTTATAATCACATTTTGACGCTACTTATCCATTAAGTAGGTTTTATATCTTCTGGTTATTTCAAAAGGAAATAAATAAATTGATAGGTACTTAAATAATTTGTTGCAATATAAAGGGTGTCCCTAAAAAAATTGTCATTGGAAATACATTTTTTTAAGCTGAAATAGGCTGATAAAATTATAATGCTTGTTGCAATAATATTCTCTGAATACATTTTATCTGAAAATTTGACGTGTAGTCGTTCTAAAGGACATTGAAATCAGTCCAAAAGGTACTCATAAAAAGAAAAAATACTCAGAAAAGATGTCTTCCAAAGGTTACTAGATCAATGTTAATTAAACACAACAACTTATGTTTTGTTGCTTGTAAAATAAAGGAACTGCTATAATTTTTATATTATATACAACTTCACGGTTGTTATTTCTTTAAACAACGTGTCTTAAGGCTAATAATTACTATTAAATTAATTATGGCAATATAGAAATACAACTGGATATGTTATTAGTTACACGGAATAAAAAATTAATACCTCCTTATCTAGTTAATATTAATCTCGAACCACATGCAATTTTGTTGTAACAGTTCACATGTTCGCGCACATGTCCAGCAATAATATATTAAAATAATAAACCGTAAAAAATTAATACACGATATTATTCAGTCTCGGCTTCCTATTTCTCATGTATTTCAGAATGGTATGCGCAATTAATGCAAGGAGTAACTGTAGATCCTGGTTACTAATCAGATTATAATGTCACTGAGCAGGAGAAAGTGACGTTAAATCTGTTTGTATTGAATATTTAAAAGAAATTAAATATTATCGAGAGGCTTCTAATAGGAAAATCTAAAATATATTAATATATAATGATTTCGCGACATAAGTGAATTCAAAGTACTTTTAAAGTAAAGTAAAGACATATGTGTGATTTTTATTGTTTATTTTAAACGATAACAATGATTTACTAATATAAAAAATGAATAATGAACTTCTTTCCTATTCTCATAATTGTTAGTAATTTTTTTTATTAATTTATCTATTATACCTTCTAGCAACTTCGATTGAGTATAACCTGTGCCTTTCTCTTGTTCCTTGATAGGTTCTTCCTATACAAAGTATAGAAAAAGAAAGTTCATCTGGTATTGGTAGGAGAATAATTAACAGTTTCTGTTTGAAGTTTAGCCGTTGATTGCTAGCTTCACCAAAACAGTATAAATCCACAGACTATTTTTGATATTACATCCCAAATATTTTCGGTAATCTCAGTTTGCCTTGTTTAATAAATGTTTAAAATATACTGTAATGATTATTTTCCAATATTTCAACCATCAACATGGAAAGTCTGAAATATAAGTCGGTCAAAACAATACATCAAGAATTCATTAATGGCGAATTTCCAGACCGAGATCGAGGTGGGAATGTTGAAAAAAATGGAATATATGGAGAGAAAACAAAATAAAACATTCTTCTATTCTTCTTCTTAATTACTTAATGGATTTTCGTCAAGAAAAAACATATAATATGAAAACTGAAGGAATTGTTCCATGAAACCAGAAGTTACAAAGAAAAACGCTTTGTATGGTCAGAGCAATATCAGGGATGAGTTAAAAGAATAGAATGTTGGTAAGACTATTTGAGAAACATGCTTTGCAGAAGATGAAGATGGAAACAATATTAAGGAAAGAAACAAGACAAAGAGAAAAAGTTAGAACATAAAAATGCACCGAATAATACAAATACTATACTAACTGAAAATATAAGAAGAGGGAGACCACGATAAAACGGTTAAAGGCGAAAGAGCAAGATTTAAAGAAGCTATAGATTAAAAATTGGGGGCGGGAAATAGGAAGATCTGTTCGCAAACCATGAGCCAACTATGCCTGAGGAACTGATATTTGAGATACTTTTACTACTTTAAATTTTTGTTTTATTCCATGATATTTTAAATTATTATACAGGCCGACAAAATTTTACGAAAGTCCAGAACCAGAGACCGGATCTAGTGTACCCGAAGGATTTTGGTGCGCTGATTACGAATCCAAGCTCAGAATTGGGCCATCACCTTCTCGAGATATTCTAACCTCAAAGTGGAAAAATCGCTGTTTTTCGATATATTCGGGGTCAGATTACAACGTGAATTTTATTTTTTTTTTCTAAAATATCGTTAAATCATCTCAAAGTACCACTCTTACCCTTCTAAGCGCACTTCGATTTTTTTGAAAATCTTTTTTTTCCATAGAGATATGATAGATTGAAGTTTAGTACTTCAGCGATTTCGGTACAACAACGGAAATAAACTAAATTTATCCAAAAACGAGATATAGAGTCGCTGAATTTGAAAATACCGGCGTATCTGTGCCATAAGGTTTTCTAACCTAAAATTGAATACTATATGAAGCAGATACCTATGTATACACACTGTTACATTCGCATGCTAAGTTCATGACGGGTTTATCATAATGCGCGTTAACCTAAATGCGCAATAACCAGCGAGAGTTAAACCCACGACAGGTTAACCTAAATTTTCCATGTTGTAACGAAATCGCTGAAGTACTAAACTTCAATCTATCATATCTCTATGGAAAAAAAATATTTTCAAAAAAATCGAAGTGCGCTTAGAAGGGTAAGAGTGGTACTTAGAGATGGTTTAACGCAAATTAAGATAAAAAATTAATTCACGTTGTAATCTGACCCCGAATATAGCGAAAAATCGCGATTTTTTCACTTTAAGGTTAGAATATCTCGAGAACCTAGGGTTATGGGCCAATTCTCAGCTCGGATTCGTTATTAGCGCACCAAAATCCTTCGGGTACAATAGGTCCGGTTTCTGGTTCTGAAAATTGTCGGCCTGTGTTATGCGTAACTTTTTGCAATTGAATGAAAAATATTCATAATACAGGAATTATCAAATTTTGCATTGATTTTTCGAACCTCCTTTTAATGCAGATTTAGATTTACTGAATTTGAATTTTTTATTGTTCTGAAATACTATAGGTACCTAAATTCTGTGTGGATCAGCATACTATTTTATTATTATTAATTCCATTTCAACGTGATTTTCAGTTCACTACACATACAAAAAATGTGTGCCCCTATCCTATTTTCGAATTAAACTTTAAGTTCACCGTTTCATTATTCATTGTACATATTCGGTGATACAGCATTTGATAACGCTTTAGAAAACCGACGCCTGGTTCCATAACAATTCCACTTTATATTTATTATCCGGCCGTTTGTTTTTATTGATAGCCAGTTTAAAATATCTATCGGATAATCCACATCACGTAGAAATTTTAGGGTCGCGGAATTAGTTTCCCAAAGGGGGATGGACAGGGGAGTAAGTATATTATATTATTTTAGCACTCTCCTGGGTTAAAAGTTCTACTTTATTGCAATCATTAAATTTTACTGCAACTTCAGTCATATTTTCTTCGTTAATAATTTCTACGGAAATCTCGGGTACAAAACTAAAGTTTAGCAAAAAGAGCAGTCGGTCATTTTCAGCGTTAAGGCAACTTCTTTTGTTGGGCCAGGGTAATATATGTGTTTGCTTACCTTGCGCCTTCCGGATTATATCGTAAATTCAAGGCGTTACCGTTTCTTACAATGTCTCCGTTTATAGTAATACATGGCGTTGGAATTAAATAAAAACAAATTCATTTGGGACCATTATTTACTAGATCAGAATTCCGTTCTCCAGTAAGCGGATGCCCTATAATAGGAGCAAAGTTTGAATAGTTAATAACAGAAATACCTATGTATAGCTTAGCTTATTTTACAACTTTGATTATGTCAGAATTTTCCGTGAAATCTACTATTTTTTTTACGTGAACGTATTTAAATTCGGATTCCGTTATTTAAACATATAATTTTCTTTATTTATTTCTAACACATAATTACTAGTTTTGTGTCTAATTTGTATTATTTATTATCTTGTTGATCAAAGAAGATATACCTGTCTTAGTTGACCTTCAATGTCTGGTTTTTTTAATCTAATAAAATTTATAAAACATTTACTAAGGTTAATTTACTGTTGAGCATATACAGAGTGTCCGCGTTTTTTGTAACAGGACTTTCACAACTTGTACTAAAAGTCCTTTAAAAAAGAAGTTCATGTAAACATATATGAATAGATGCGTTGTTTTCGATTTACAGAGTGTTCAAGTTTAAAATGAGAATTGATTTTTTATTCGTAAAACGAAAAACCCTTTTTAGACTTTGTTGAAATTGAAATAATACTCATTTTCTCACATAATTTAGTTTGTCCTATTTTCTCCAGTGGCGTCACAACAAGATACCAGCTTGATAAAAATAGAAAAAATATGGTACGCCATTGCTTTTTGGTAAGTTGTTCTCAGATTTAGCTATCAAAAATACAACTTTTTTGTTATTTACCTTTTTCTCCAATCTCGCTTTGTTTAGACAGAAATAAAACTTTTTGTTTCACACAGTTTATTGTAAGATAACAAAAAAAATAAACTACACGGTATGGAAAAAAATAACTTATTGTATAAATAGACCTCAAAGGAGCTGTTCGAAATGCCCGCCATTTCGTTCAACACACAAATTTGTTTTTTTTTTTAACCAGAAAACTGCTTTACGAAAAAGAGTGGTTTTTTTTTCTTCGAAGAATTTACAAAACAAAAACGTATTTCAATATGTAAATTTATGAGGCAGTAGAACCAGTGTGATATTTTTTTTATTTAAATTTTTTTCGAATTAATTTTTTTTTGTGTTTTAACTTTTTACAGATAATGCACGCTATGAAACAAAATTTTATTATAGACGTAAATCGCGATGTCCAGTTACTAAAAAGATCATATTTTTAAAACTGCTTCTACTGACATTATCATTATTAATTAAATATCTAAATTAGTATTAACTAAATATTCCGATTTTTTTTTCAGTATTAAAAAGTTTGCTATACTTGTTATATTTTTGACTAATTCAGTAAAAATATTTTTATATAGATAGGTCAACGACGAAATAAAAAAAATCAATTTCTATAACACTTGACG